>NW_027673606.1:0-117988 GCF_964194415.1 Vipera berus
ATCACCTGGTATCCTGGTTCCAGGATGACACGGTAATCACAGTGCGAGTTCTCAGGATACGGCCTGGGATAGTTGGGGCTGGTAATCTCCCCAGACAGCTCAGTAAATACATTCCCACTGCAGTTCACTAGAGTTTAGAAGGAAAGCAATGGCAAAGAGAATAGAAATAATCTTGACAGTAGTTTGTGATTACTGTTTAGCTCTCCTTATGGTTTAAAGGCCTATTAGTAGGCAAGCTGAAGTATGCAACAGCAGTGTTTTGGGTGATATGATAGGGGTATAGTTATATTTTTATCACCTGACCACATATTTTGCCCATGCCATTTGAAGTTTCTGTATTTAAATCTCTTGGGCTTCTCCTACTCAAGGCATTGTCCCAGGAGAACAGGAGATAATTTATCAGAAGAGCACATTTTGGTATATTAACTTCCTTGGTTAACTCTGTATTGCCTGCAAGTTCCCATCTCAATTATTTCTGAAAGCGATTCATAAGAGAATGACCCATATTAATTCAGATTTTTTTCCCTTAAAAATTAACTCTTCTCTAAGTTTTAAGAAATACTTAAAACCTTAATATAAGAATAGATATCCATGCAATATTTCTAAATGGGAAATCTCTGAGAAGTTCAGATCAACCATGGGAACCAGGCACTTACTCTAATTCACATGTGGACCCACACAATCCATCAGGACATACTCTAGATTTGGAATTCTGTTTAAGATAACATTGTGACCTGAGAATGAAGGCGATCTTATGAGCTTTAAGCTGAATATTGGTAGGAAGGTTTGCAGAGTCAGAGGACCAATTAAAAGGTCTGTCTTAGACATTTAGTGGACTGTTTCTTGAATGCACATGGGAATTTTCCTGCTCCTTCTATCAATGACAATTGAACAGGGAAACAATGGACTGTGGACACTCTTGGTCCCACTGGTTGCTCAGTTCTCTTCTTTAATGAGAACAAAGCTGATGAAGCAGAAGGAAAGTTAGCCCAGAATTCAATATAAGATGGGCAGCTGAATAAATGTTTTACATAAATAAATAAATTTAGTACAAATGAATAAAAACTCAGGAAGCTGAGATCATTGCAGCATATTCTGTAGATAAAGTTACCTGGTTCTACCTCAGTTTGGACTTCAGTGTAAGGATGTAAACTTGCATATTCTCGATTTTTAAAACCAAAACAGCTGGGGTCCTTACAGAGTCACTGTTGTGAGATGGGTAGCCTTGGTGGAGCAGTGGGCTAATGCCTCCTTAAGTAACACCAGCTGCCTGCAATTAGTGCAGGTTCGCATCCCACCAGGCTCAAGGTTGACTCAGCCTTCCATCCTTCCGAGGTAGGTAAAATGAGGACCCAGATTCTTGGGGGCAATTAAGCTGACTTTGTAATAATGCCGCTTGGGGGTGTGTGTGAAAGCCCTAATAAGCAGGCATATACATAGAATGAAGGCTACTGCTAAGCTTGTAAGCCGCCCTGAGTCTTCGGAGAAGGGCGGGATATAAATGGAATTAAAATAAAAATAAAAAATAAAATATAGATCTGTCTGTCTGTCTATGTATTATTTATCCATCCATATCTATCTATCTATCCATCTATCTATCTATCTATCTATCTATCTATCTATCTATCTATCTACCTACCTACCTACCTACCTACCTACCTACCTACCTATCTATCTATCATCTATCTATCTATCTATCTATCTATCTATCTATCTATCTATCTATCTATCTATCTATCTATCTATCTAATCTATAAAATTAGATTGCCCACTTATTTCTATATGAAAGTGTTGGGAAACGAGGGTCAGTAAAAGATGCTCTCTTCCATTTTCTATAGTCTATTTATCACGTTCATAGGAGAAAACCTCTGATGTTGGTTTCATAGTAAAACCATCCATTTGGGAGTTGAGGTTACTTTCTATTTTTTAGGAAATTCTTCTATGTAGTCAGCTGTTTTCATTTTAAATTAACAGTAATTTTAATGAAGTGTTCAGATTTTAATTCTTTGTGTTTTTATTTTTTTTTTACTGTTAGCTTTCCCCTTGAATGCTCTTCGGACAGAAAGGCAGATACAAATCAAATCTATTTCTAATCATGATCAAGACAAATGTGCATTGTGTTTCAACAACACAAGCCTTATCCCTCTGCGCTCACTGAGTGGTTCTGGTTACAGAGAGGGAATGGTTATTTGAGGGACCACCTGCCTGCCCAATTTGATCATGCAGGGTTGGTGCACTCTGGGTACCTTTGATTAAACAATGTCAGCTGTTGGGGCCTCAGGAGCATCCCTTCTCCGCCGCAGCACATGCCATCTGAGAGGAAGGCCCCACAGAGAGCCAGATGGCTCCCACTTAGCTGTTGTTTAGAAGAGCTGTGAAGCCCTGGCCCTTGAGAGGCTTCCCTCACTTCATTCCCTCTAGTCTAGTATTTCACGCTTGCCACCTTTTTATCTTTTATTGACTTTTATTGTAATTTCTTTGTTTGATTGTTGTGAACTGCCGTAATCGTTGGGAGTTGAGCAGCCTACAAGTTTAATAAAGTATTATTACTATTAATTATTACTATTAACCTCACAATGTACGTTTTGTCATTGACTCCGCACCAATGAAAATCTATCAGTCAGTCAATGGTACCTCCACATGTCTTTTTATCTTCATGCAAAAAATATTCAGGAGGACAAGAGCAATAGTATCCACCAATGTAGTTATTGCAGTAATGGCTACAGGCCTCTTCCACAAATTCTGTGCACTCATTCACATCTGTAAGAAAGGAAAAGAGATGTAAAAAAAATCCTCAGTGGAATAGGAGCAAAGATGACAGAAACAATGACATAATTTACCACCCCAAGACTTCAGCAACATGGCTTGGTCTCCTAGGGAATCCCAGTAGTGTCTTTCCCAAATCCTGAGCCCTCATTTACAGGAAAAAGTTTACAGGAAAAAGGTGGCACAATTACAGATGGTACTCCTCTCTCTCTCTCTCTCTCTCTCTCTCTCTCTCTCTCTCTCTCTCTCTCTCTCTCTCTCTCTCTCTCTCTCTCTCTCTCTCTCACACACACACACACACACACACACACACACACACAAACACCATTTATCTTCTTGGTTTTTCTAGTAATTAGCATTTCAGACTCAATTATACCAAATCAAATATTTGTAGTTTTACACGAGCAGTTGAATAGGAGAGGAAGGAGGACTAGAAAAGTATAAAAGAAGCAGCTGCTCATTTATCTATAATAATAGGAAAGCAGTACCAAGAAACCTCTTGGTTTATGAACCCATGAGTCTGCAATGCACTGCAAACGGAGGATGCTTTTCTCTAGAGATTTTCAGAAATTGGGGAAATTATAAAGTTATTCTTTTGCAACAGAATCACGACCAGATTTAAGAATGGGCTTTCAAATAGTGCAGGGAGTTTTTATTTCTTCTTTCAGAGGAACAGAAATGGTTCCATTTTTAAAAAAAATAAAATAAAAATAAATAAATATTGGTTTTGGTAACTCTCCTTAAGGCACACGCCTTTATCTGCTCAGAAAAGGCAGCTAATGTAGAAAAAGGAGTGACAGAGCCTGAGGATGGAATCAAAAGAGGAATCAACCTCGAGTTTCCACATAGCCACAAATAAATTAAGTCCAACCCTTCTTGAATTCTGTTGACTCTTATCTAATAACAAGACAGTGCTAACCTTAGTTGAATAGATTCTTCTGCCAAAGGCATGATTGGTAATAAATCAATTCAATCAGAACATCCAGTGTGGTCCTGATCTTTTGCCCCTGACAAGGGCTAAGGGCTTACCGATTGCAGTGTAATAGGCAGCAAATCCAGTGTATCTCTCTTCATTGGAAAAGTCAGACTGAAAGAGGACAGTCAAACTATGGTAGGGCACGTGGAGTTCTTCCAGGATAGGAGAGCCCCGTGTGTCCCTTGTTTTTCTCCCACAGAACTGACCCTCCACCTGTTCACCAGACAGGACCTGGAAGGATCAGATGAACAAATATAAGGGCTTGTGTTCAACTATATTTCTACCCAAAACTTTGCCCATAGAACATCCTTCCTTCATGCATCTGTGCCAGCCCTTCAAGGGAGGCCAAGTCAGGAAATAGACTCCATGACTGGAAATGTATTGACTAACAGAACCTTGAAAGCTTCTTGGTGTTTTCTTTTCCCTCTGTCTTATACCCAACAGAGTCAAGGGGGGAGTCATTTTAGGATTCCCCTCCCCCTTCTGGTCTTGAAACATATTTTTCTACAATAATGCTGTGGCACACATTATTCAAGATCATCTTTGCATTTCATTGCAGCAGCCCTTTCCAGCAATTCCTCATTGCTCTATTGCCAAAATGCAAAAAAATGTAGCCCATCAACTCCCCTTTTGTGGCTCGCAGAGCAGTAGAGTCTACAAGGTTGCCTCCATTTTATATGCTGGGATGTTCTGATGAGGTTTAAGGTCAAAACTGCCTTTTTTGCACCTCATTTACCACGATTTCAAAATGGCCCCTTTACGCCAAACACATTTTGTTGTCTGAGTGACGTGAATATCATCCAGCAATATTTGCCCTTCTTTCTGTTGTGATTCAGGGTCAGCCTGTGGGTTCGGCAGTTGGGTCGGACGACTCAGAGGAGGAGGGGGGTGTTGAAGAGCTTGCTGAGGGGGTTGAAGATCTTGCTGATGAGAGCCCTCAGCCAGGCCCCTCCCACCTGGTCACGACGGAGACCCAGCTGTGTGAGCCTGACAGCGTGGATGAAGATGACCCACAGCTGGCCCTGTTCAAGGAGGCCCAACACAGGAGGCAGTCAATCAGGAGTAAACAGAGGAAGGCAATGGGGCACCTCGGAAGGAGGCAGAGAGAAGCCATGCCCTGAACTGTATAAAAGGGGAATGCGTGGGAGGGCTGGTTTGCTGAAGGCAACCGCTTGATTAGTTCCTGTTTCATAGCTCCTGTTTCATGGTTGGTGTCTTGTTTTGCTGTTTTATGTTAATAAATTTGGCAGGCTTAATTCCAGCCTCTTGCTGTTTGTAAAGGGGTTGTCCCTGCCTTTTCTGCAGGGCCGGTAGCAGGCTGGTACAGAACACTTTCCTTTTTTGTTCATGTCACCCAAAGTTTATTTTTTTTCCAGAAAATGGCTGCTTTTTCTAGAATCATTGAAGCACAGGCCTCTGCTCCTAACACACAAGGTTATCCAAATGATGAAGTGGGCATGGTGACATCATAACACACGTTCCATCCATTTTTACTTGCATCAAGACATTGCATGTAAGAGGCAGAGTTTGGGTTGCGACATTACATCACACGATTCATCACTTGCTTCCACTTCCCCATGCCTCCAGATAAACATCCAAAGGTCCAGACTTTTAGAAGCTACTCCCTTCCCGTAAGCTGGAACAAGACTTTGTTCATGCCTTCAGTTTATCATTCAATCATCCTTTCCTTCTATTCCTTCAGAACTCAGATGTGTGCTGTATTAGGCCAGCATAGTGATAATAGCTGTAAGTGGATGACTTCTCAACATTTCTCTGATGTTTATTTTAAACCTTCTTGATATTTAAGGATAGCAGCAGACACTAAGATCTTAACTTACTACCCACCTTCCCCATCTTCATGCATTATAGGGAAATTAAGATGGCAGTCAGAGACTCCTCTCCTAAGAATTCATGTCTCCTGCTGCCGCCACTAAGTACAATAATAAAAAAAAATGAGTGAGAAGTTGGCTGGGCCACAGGGGAAAAAAACCACTATAGCCCTTAAAAAAAGAAAAAACGACCAGGAGCATGAACGAGAGGATCACAAGCAGGCACTCTGCCACGATTCCTTCAGTGATGTAGCTATCCCTGCTAGGAGGGAATGCAGAAGGCTTTTAAGTCAGGAGGAGCTGTGAAAAGGCTGGATCTGTGTCCAGATGCCATTGTGCTGGGATGAAGAGCAAGAAGTCAACAGTAGACCATGACAAGATGAAAGGCCTGAAGGCTGCCATGTCTGGAACTTGGGGTGAATGTCCTGTCCTTGGAATATTGTGAATTAGATAAGCTCAGTAGCTTGGAAACGTTCTGCCCAATTTGGGTTGTGTGCCAGTTATGAACACAGCCAGAGAACCAGCTAGCACAGGGATTCATGTCCTATAAACTTTCTATTTGAGGTTAGGGTAATGGACTTAACTGTAATCTACTATACAGAAGCAATCCAAATAAAAATTCAAAGCTATTCAAACAATCCATATTCCTAACTTTTACACATCACCAGAAAAGTTCTGTATCTTGTATGAAATAGTTTCCTAGCTGGGTGTTTCAGCCTGGAAAAGCTCAGCCTACACACATCTTCACTCTCAAGTTCCCAACAGAGAAATACGTCCCTGTACCTTCACAAAATCATATTCACAGTTTTGAGATGGCTCTATATCCAGGTGGGTGAAGTAGAGATGAATGCCATAACCAGGAGGAACTTCTATTTTCCAGGATTCCAGAGCATCATTGGGATATGCTTGAGGATAATTTGGAGACAGAATTTCTCCATGCATGGATGCTGCCTCAGTACAGGACAGGAGGAGGAAGGCAATGAAGCTCCTAAAAGAGGAAAGATCAATATTGGGCAGGGCTGCCAAACTCACATTCAGCCCCTGGACATCCTAGGTTTTGCTCAGAGGTCCAGGGCTAATAATATCCCATTGCTTAAGCCATAGTTGGTTCAGCTCTAACGTATGGGTGGTGGGACACAAACATGCGCAATCTGAACGCCCTTGCAACCTCCTCAGTCTTGATGGAAAAGGAAAGAGATAAATGTCCTTGCACACTCCTTTTCAGTGCAAAAACCAAAGAACGGGTCATGAGGAGGAATCTGCTGCTTGTCTTGAACAGAAATGACTCCACAAGTGGCTCACACACAGAAAACCACAGGAGAATGCACACAGTAGGAAGACTTTAGCTTTCCATCCCATACGCCACAGGCTGGGGTAGTCACAGCAACTTGATTCAGAGCCTCCAAAGGACAGTGGCCCTGGCTATTGACCCAGATGAGCTAGAGCTGCAAGGAAAGTCACTCTGCTAAGTGAGGGTGTGCAGCAGAGGTCCTACGGATGAGATGGGAGCAGCTGGGAGCCCTGGCAAGAGGCAGTTACTCAAGTGGGTTGTGCGTCATTTTCTGCCACCCCCACTTTCATCTGGAAGTAGTCTTCCAGCAAAGAAAGTAGCTAACCAGAGTCCCAAGTTATTTGTTCAACAATCCTCCGTTCATTGAGTAACTTACCATATCTGTAAGAGCACCATTCTTATTCCTTCCACAAAGCCACGGGATCATGAGATTTAGGAGAACACAGGCACCCTGCTCAGTGGGATGTTTCCTCCCCTGAAGTGTGCCTGCTGGATGGACAGAATAATCAAGTGAAAGTCCCGCTCCCAAAGAACGGAAATAGCATGAATTCATCGCCTATCTATTATTTCTCACTGTCATCTAGCAAGTAAAACCATGTCCTAAAGGTATGTTGGATTTTATAAGGTGCACAGTGTGACAGGAGACTCCTCAGAGCCATAAGGCGTGGAGCTCAACGTGCCGTAAAGTTACTTCTGACTTTCTAAAAAAAGTATCAAACAGCATCAAAACTCTTGGAAGAAGCATCACCTCTTTTACATTAGGAAAGCTAGAGCAGATTTTAGCCAGAAAACTTAATCCCAAAACAGGTACTCGGGATACCTATTTCTGAAAAGGAAATTGAGAGTGATTTACCTTTAACTCCTGGTCTCCGCGGCTGGCTCTCTCTTTCTGTTTGCCTCTTCTGCCTCTCTCCCCTACCAGCTCTGAGCAACATTTCTAATCAGAAACAATGGAATTTCGTTAAGGGACTCTGTCTCCCTCTGCTGTTCAAACATTTTATCTTTCATTTCTCATAGCCCTAAATATTTCAGCCCAAAGAAAAAAACCATGTTCAAATAACTCAGTTGCACAAGTCTTATTTTTGCTAGCTCTAGAATCAACCAAAGAGGGAAGGCTGATTTTTTTTTTCCCCTGAAAGAAGTCAGGTGACTTCTGCGAAGCAAATGGTTGAGGGAAATTCCAAATTCCACTTTGAAAACAAAGTTACAATATTGTGCAATTACAGTGCCTGATTGCTTTTACAAGCTTAAATCACTGACTTTGTCATTTGTTGACCTTTAGCTTAAGCTGATTTAACACACACACATACTTGTTATTGTATATCAGCTTCAAAACAAGTAAATAATACAGCAAGCATCCAAGATAAAAAAAAATCCACAAAGAAAGAATGCCACAGAAAGGTCAGTTAATACAAATATTTGCAACAGATTTATTCAAGTTTTATGGAGAATGCATACCAAATGCAATACAATGAATTAATTTTATTTGCTTGGGGACAATTCAGTCTGCAGGGGAGACTGCAAGATTAGCAGTGTAAATCAGATCTTGGCAACCTTTTAGAGCAGACATGTCAAACACAAGGCCCGGGGGCCAGATCCGGCCCGTGAAGTGGTTTCATGCGGCCCGCGAAGCCATCCTGGCAACAGTGAGGGAACGGCCCCCACTGCCTTGGCCCTGGCCCAGAGACCCTCCTTCTGCCAGAGACCCTCAGATCTGTCCCACTCCTGCCCAGGCCCCCATAGGCACCCTTGATGCGAACGATCTAGAGCTGGCCACGCCCACCCAGTAGGCCACGCCCACCCTGGCCACACCCACCCGGCCCCCTGAGGGCAACCGCAATGCTGATGTGGCCCTCAATGAAATTGAGTTTGACACCCCTGTTTTAGAGTCTGAGGTCCACAAGCAGTAGTAAATCAAGGGCTGGGAGTTTCCCAGATCCTCCCCTCTTCCAGATTCCACACTGGGAACAGTGCTTCCCCTAGAGCAGGGGTCAGCAACCTCAAACAGTGAAAGAGCCACTCGGAACCGGTTCCCTCACAAAAGGAAAAACTGGGAGCCGCAAAAAATATGTGCGCATGCACGTACATGCGCACATGAGCAGAACAGGGTTTGACTGAAGAGTAGAGCCAAGGCGAGATATGCACCTACCCTGCATATTTGAATTGATTGGTTGAACTTTTTTAGTCCCACTTTTTTTTTTGGACTGCACATGGCAGAGGACCGGGAGCCGCAGGAGACGGCTGAAAGAGCCGCATGCGGCTCCGGAGCCGCGGGTTGCAGACCTGTGCCCTAGAGTCTATGTGAGATTGCTAACAGACAGTCAAGCAATGATGGAGTGCTGGAGAAGAGCATGCTGTCCCTAAAGAGACCATGCTTCCAAGGTACCTGCTGTTCAGTTGTGTGGCTGGCTGTTCTGAGAGGGTGATACTGTATTGAGGAAAGCATTGGTCAATGACCTGCCCACTTGCCAATCAACCAATTGACTCTGGACTGGGGACTGCGATTATGGAATTTATCCTTTTGAGTTGAACATTCTTCAGCCAAAGCCCTTCCTAGGCATCTTTAGAAAGAATGCTAAACATGTATCAAATCAATCTTTATTATGATCAGAGACTGGCATACTGTTAGTTCTTTATTTAAAAACTTGGGAAAAACAGGTGAGGTTTGCCAGCTCTGTGCTGGTGGGTCTGTCAACAATGAATGCATTGCAGAGTTTCTGCTGTTTCAGCCTTCATGTGACTATATTATTATTATTATTTTTACTGTTTGAAAAGCTGGTCACCGCTACTCTCGGCCACTATTGTCATTTTCTTCAGTGCTTATGCAGTTTATTCATTATTATCAGTCACTCCTTCCTACTCTCCTCTGTTCACTTGTGATCTAGTAGCAGATGGGCTATTGCTTTGGGACATGGGTTCAGCACTCTTTCAGAAGGGTGCTGGGTCTGTGTTCAAAAGTAGCTCAACTGAGAGATAACAAATGTAGACCATCTCTGCGCCTGGAGGCTTTTACCCAGACAAGCAGAGGGCTAAATCAGCCATTCTAAGCAGTCACCTAAGCTCATTCATATCTACCCCACTGCATTAAGGAGAGTTGGTTGTTCTAACTGGCTGGGAGGGAAGCAACGATAGAGGAATTCACTAGTTAAGAGTCAAAAAGATCTTGACAAACTGGAACAATGGGTCCTATCCAACAAAATAAGTTTTAATGTGGAGAAAAGCAAAGTTTTATATTTAAGCAGGAAAAAATCAAAGATATAAGTACAGTAACTGTGAGAGGGACCTTGGAGTCCTAGTGGACGATCACTTGACTATATGAGCCAGCAGTGTGCAGCAGCAACCAAAAAAGCTAATACAATCCTGGGTTGTATAAACAGAGGCATAGAATCAAGATCACATGAAGTATTAGTACTGCTTTATAAAACCCTAGTGAAACCTGGAATATTGCAACCAGTTTTGGTCACCATACTACAAAAAAGATATTGTGACTATGGGAAAAGTTCAGAGAAGAGCAACTACAGTAAGATGATCCAAGGCCTGGAGACTAAAACATATGGAGAATGGCTGCAGGACTTGGGTTTGGCTAGTCTAAAGAAAAGAAGAAATAGGGGAGACATGATAGCAGTGTTCCAGTATTTGAGAGGCTGCCACAAAGAAGAGGTGGTCAAATTATTCTCCAAAGCACCAGAGGGCAAGACAAGAATCAATGGTTGAAAACTGACCAAAGAGAAGCAACCTGGAATTAAGGAGAAACTTCCTAACAGTGAGGACAATTGACCGGTAGAACAGCTTGCCCTCAGAAGTCATGGGTGCTCCATCACTGGAGGTTTTTAAGAAGAGACTGGACAGTCACTTGTGATGGTATAGGTTCTCCTGCTTGAGCAGGGGGCTTGACTAGAAGACCTCCAAGGTCCCTTCCAGCTCTATTCAATTCTAAAGTTAGTTACTTTAACTTGTCCTGCATTACAACAGTAAGACATACCACTTACCAGCCTGATTATTGAGACAGAAGAGGGATTGTAATGAGTGCAGTGCCATTTATGCAGCATTACTTTCTGATAGCTTGTGTTCTGGAGCATAGCACTTTAATACAGCTGTTTGGTTGTGTCCTCAACCATGGACTGGAGACAGCAGCAACAATGTGAGAACACAACAGAAGAAAGATATTGTTGGGTTCTTTGAGCCACAGTTAGGCACATGTTGGGAAAGGTTCTTAGATCAAGATGCAGCAAAGGATCATTCAAAGAACTCTAAAAGAAATTCTGGAAATTCTAGAAACTTTAAAATTCTTGCCTAATTAGAGTTGTCATTCTTTCTCACTGTTATTAGCATCAAAGAAACAGCAATCTTGACAAAGACTCATCCATCCACCCAAGCTCAGCTTACATTCTGCATTATTCTGCAACTAAACCCCATACAGGACACAGAAAAATCTGCATTTATTTTTTCCATGAAGCTTCCTTTAACATTCACGTTTTGCATACATCTACATGCTTTGCAGAATTTGCATTCCTATTCCAGTCTCTCTTTCTGTAGCCTGGAAAAAAAAGCAGAAATGTAATGGGAAGCATACAACCGCTCAGCAAAACATGAGTAAATAAGAGTAGCAATTCCATGGGGTGCCCCAAAGCTGTGTCCAAGGGAGACATTAATTGCATCATCACTTGGCCTTCATTTGTAAACTTTTAAGAGGGGCCTCAGACATCATCCTCCAATCTTTAAGAATCCTCTGTTCAAAAAGTGGTATCAAAGGATGTGATCTTTGTGGATTTTTAAAATGTCTTTATATTTTGAAATGAGTTGGAAGAGTATCTTTCTCTATATAACATGTATGTGTACATATGCATGTATGCATACACATATACACATACACAGAGATAGTCCTCATTTAGTTACCTAGTTTAGTTGGGATCGACAACTCAATCACTAAGGGGAGCAGCTGCTAAGTGAAACGGTGACTTATGGTCTTATTTCTGCTTTCCTTTGCTTTACAGGCCTGCAGAGGTCATAAATGTGAGAACTGGGTCATAAAATTACATTTTCATCATACAGACAAGTAGGATAATCACTAAAGAAGGACTGTGTATGTGTGTATGTGGAGAGAAAGAAGAGGAAGAAGGGAAGGAGGGGGGCGCCTAAGGGATGGTTATGTTGGCTCAGTGGGTTAGGACGCTGAGCTTGTCGATCAGAAGGTCGGCAGTTTGGCGGGTCGAATCCCGAGTGCCGCGTAACAGAGTAAGCGCCTGTTACTCGTCCCAGCTTCTGCCCACCTAGCAGTTCGAAAGCACGTAAAAATGCAAGTAGAAAAATAGGGACCACTATGGTGGGAAGGTAACAGCATTCCGTGCGCCTTTGGCGTCTAGTCATGCCGGCCACATGACCACGGAGACGTCCTCGGACAAACGCTGGCTCTTCGGCTATGAAACGGAGATGAGCACCGACCCCTAGAGTCGGAAACGACTAGCACACATGTGCGGGGGAACCTTTACCTTTACCTTATGTGTGTATGTGGAGAGAAAGAAGAGGAAGAAGGGAAGGAGGGGGGTGCCTAAGGGATGGTTATGTTGATGGTTGTGATGATTTTTACTTTAGCTGCTGATCTGTATTTATGTTTTTAACTGCTGTTTGCTGCTCAGAGTCACAAGGGTGAGATGGGTAGCCCCACACACTTACAATTTATCTACTATCTACTATATATTATCACTGTTTTATCTTATTTATCTCTGTTAAATTCCACTATTCAGTACTTCCCAATACTGTGGTTTTTTTCCTATTTGTTTCCTGGATAAAATCAGTTAAGAAAGAACAAGCTGCACAATGTCTCTTGTTGCTAACATTGGGAATCTTCTATCTGGAACCCCTCCAAAATGAAGACTCATCCAACCCAGCTGGTCTTCAATCAAATTTTAAAATATCCTTCCCACTTTATATATAGAAACAGCAGAGGGCAGCAGACCACAAGAAATTCATGCCCAGCAGCTCTCTTTTCTTCTCCCTCACTAAAGCCAGCAAACAATGTCCAGATTTTATTGATATCTGGTTATATCTCCAAAGTTCAAAGACCAGGGAAGAAACAGAAAGATTAAAACATGTCTACAAATATATTTATGTTGATCAGATGCAACAGGTTAAAATGTAAAGATGGGCAACTGTTTGCCAATGACTTACAAAAAGAAGATTTTTAAAAATGGCTAGGAATGAATGACAATATTTCAAGAAATCTGACATTCTGAGAATTGCCGTGCAAGCAGATGTTAAGGAATGCAGTGGGATTTCTGCTGTATTCATAATGCCATCAGGAGTGACATGTCGTTTGTTTATGCCCCAAGCATGCCCTTCCTCTGTGAACATCTCTTGCCTGAGGAAGGATTTGGTGGAGAAATTAGTTTTGGATTATTTGAGCCTTAGATCCTCCATGACTAAAACAAAAGTTCTATGGAAAATTGGAAGCTATCCATGGAGGAATGAGCTAGGAATTCAGACATTTCAGAGAACATACTGAGACATTTCTTGGAAGATTTCAAGCTGCCAGAAGGGAACGTATCAAAACAGTTTTTTGGAAGGATTGAAACTGCTAGAATTTCCAGAAGAAGATAGCATCATGATTTTGAATGCCAACAGAAGTGAACCCCACAATCCAGTCTAAAATGCTAGTGTGGTACAGTGGTTAAAATGCCACGTTAGAAACCAGGATACTGTGACTTGACTTCTAGTCCTGCCTTAGGCATGAAACACAGCTGGGTGACTTTCAGACAATTACTCTCTCTCAGCCCAACCCAATTTATACAGTTGTGTTTGTGGAGGAAACAAGAGGATGAACAAGCATTAAGTAGGTTGCTTTGAGCTGTACAATATTTTATTTATTTATTTGTAAAATTTATTGGCTGCCCATCTTATCTCAGGGTAACTCTGGGCAGCTTACAGTCATAAATATGATATAAAATACAAAGGCGGGATATAAATCAAATAAAACCAATTATAAGGTTGGATTTAATCCTGTTTGTCTTCTATGTTCTACTTTCAGAATCTGCATCCGTCTCTTACGGTATTCATAATTGGACAAAGAAGCACTCTGTGATTCCAGGGGAGAAATATTATGGATTTTTTTTTGCTGGCTCAGCATGTTTATTTACATTTTTAATATAAGAAAGGTAGATTTGTGAAAGGTAAGGAAAATATTTAGGAACAAAACTTGAAGAATCAAAAAAATCTCAGAGGTGAGAGGGGAATTTAGAGTGTGAATATAAATGAATCTCAATCCCATCAGGTTATATTCAGTTGTTTATAGATGCCTGTGAGGAAAGCCTGTGAGGAAAGTTTTGATGGGCTGTAGGTCCCTGTTGACTATTAACTCATCCTTTATCAGACTGTGGGCCATGGATAGCTATTGAAAACTTCAACATCAGTATAGTTCCTCATCTAAGCTTTTCTAGCTAGCCTTGCTAGCAAAGTTATGCAAGAGTCAACTATTTATATAGGTGTAGCTCAGTATTAGCTCAAACTTGCAAGATGTTGGGTCTAGATGAAAGTTATTAACTTGGAATCAAAAAGAAAAGCTTTCCATGCTTGAATGTAATTATCATTTATTATTTCTGTGTTTTGAGGGAGGGGGAGTTTCCCTTCTCAAGGCAGCTTAAAATACTGCTTAACAAACTATGATAAGATTTTCCCTTGTTTTTGCTGCTATATGCATCTTAACCCAGGGGTCTTCAAACTTGGCCCTTTTATGACTTGTGGACTTCAGCTCCCAGAATTCCTCAGCCAGCATGCCTGGCTGAGGAATTCTGGGAGTTGAAGTCCACAAGTCATAAAAGGGCCAAGTTTGAAGGCCCCTGTCTTAACCCAATGCAACTTCCACCTGCAAACTTATGATAAAACATTGCAAATGAAGAAAAAAGAGGTCCCAGTTCGCCCTTGGAAATTCAGTTTTTTAATGTTTCTCCTTTCTTCAAGACCTCCGGTTGTAACATCAGCCACTTCCTCTCCACCTCAATCTTTGCTCATCCCAGAGAGCTCCAAATGTAAGGTGCCAGTGCTTCAATTTCACTCTCTATATGCCTTTGCCACAAACTGACATTCCAGGTCACCATGAGTTTGTCCTGCTATGATGCAGAACAGTGTTTTTCAAACTTGACAAATTTAAGCTATCTGGACTTGCACTCCCAGAATTGCTGGTTGAGAAAGAGTGAGTGTCCGTACATCTTAAAATTGCCAAATTTGGGAAATACTGGTTTAGAATAATGGTGTAGTGTAGGCACCTGTCCAGCTGCCTAATTGGTCCACCTGGCCGGCAGGAATTCTTGGACACCGGGCTGGGTGACACCTGCACGGTGGGAGAATGGAGCCAGCGGGTTGGCTAGCACCAGGTAGAGACTGGGGGATATTTATTTATTTTATTTTAATTCCATTTATATCCCGCCCTTCTCCGAAGACTCAGGGCGGCTTACAAGCTTAGCAGTATATAAGGGTAACCTGGGCAAGCAAGGCCAGTTCGGCCACGTGGAGCGAAATAAAGTAGAGTAACCCTAACCCTGTCTCCGAGTCATCTGTCGCGGCACCAGGACACAACAAATGGGAAGCCCCAACCTTTCTAGAAAGTGTTTTGCACCTGGTATAGAACCAATGGCTTCCTGAAAGAGCCTGTGCAAGAAGAAAAAAGAGGAGGGCCTGTAAACATAACTTCAAGCACAGATTTGAATGGAAAATGCATCTAATAATGCTACCCATGCCTCTGCAGAGGAGACATTCTCTCTCCTCCTCAAATCTACATCATGGAAAGTTGAATTGGGAAACGAGTTCCTTAAGAAAATCTGTATCCATCGGCTTCTCTGTATAGTTTTAGCATATCCAGGTGAATTTCATGAAGAATGTTAAGAGCTCAATATAACATCTGTTCCTTCTAATCATAGGAATGGGAAAGAAGCTAAGCTGTGATATTTAAATTATAGCCAACATTTATTCAGCAGACACTCTATGTTTTAAGATTAGAAACCAAACTTCAACTCAGCTGCTCAAATGTACGTGCAACCATGGAGCTTAAAACAAAACAAAGTGGAATAGCAATTGTTATGTACTGGGCTCTTGTGATACACCACATGGGTTGCTGGAGCAGCTAATGGCTCTCCAGCAACCCAGACTATCTGTCTCCTGTCCTGCAATTGGCTAGCCCCAGGCGGCAATGGGTGGTTCAAACCTATTGGCTGCTGCCTAGGGGCTAGACTATATATTGCAGCTGGTTGCAGCCCTTGCTTCAGTACAGTTCCAGCAAGAAATAAAAGTATGAGTTATCCTATACTCAGCCTCGCATCGTCATTCCTGCACCAAAGAACCCACTGTTTAACAGCAATGATACTATACAATACAGCTTTCAAAAAATCAGCACATGTATATAATTGCACAAAAGAACACGGCTTTTCTTTTTTTAGAAAAGCAAGCTGAAACAACAGTACAATTTTCCATTCTCCTGTGCAATTGCAGCACAATAGGAAGTTTGTAGCACATGTATGCTTACAACACCTTTTAGTACACTTCCTCATTTGCCTGTATAGCTATGGCACAGAATCACTTTTTTATTTATTTATTGACATGTATCAGTTTTAAAGTATCGTTTTCTGTCTTCTCACTTAGTCTTTGCTGCTGAAATGATCAGCACACTTCTCTGGCCATTTGGTTGGGATCTGTCCAGTTTATATCGGCCATTTTAGGCTGTTGGAAGCAGGGTCCTCCCACCAAGTGCTGGGCACTACCCTCCTTTTTTGGCATAAGATGCAGGACAGACCAGATACTTCTGGAGGCTTGCATCATAATACGCAACAAGCACTTTCCAAAGCATTAGTCAGATCTTATCTGGGAACTTTCTATATGCAAGTTTAATACCTTTTGAAAGCAGCCACATGCATTACAGATTTTCCATTGTTTCTGCCAACAAGAGGTTTCACATGGCCCCATTTGTTACTGGTTCTACTACTTTTATCTATGTTATTAACTGTGTTTATCCCCCGCCTTTTATTCAGAAGTTTAAGGTGATGTACATTGCATTTCCACCTATTAATTTCCCCACCCCAAACATCCTGTGCAGTAGGTTGGGCTGGGAGAATGGCTCACCCACAGGTTATCCAATGATTGTGCTATTGCAGTTCCCAAGGCTCTTTCTCTCAAGTACCATGGTTGTGTCATGTTTGTTGGGGAGAGGGTGTGTGCCCATTTTGCCCACATGTGCTCTCCATGGCAGGCATCATCATCAAGGAATTTAGCTTAAAAAAGGAGTAGGAGAGATAAAACAGTTGCTTAACTCTGAGGGGAAAAAAGTATGAGGGAGACTAAGTACTAAGTTCTGTCTTGACCTTGCTGTTCTTACAAAAAGGTTTTGGACAAGCTTTCAAGGTTCTGTTAATACAGCTGTTGACACCAGTGTCTGTTTCTTGACCTGGACCACCTCAGAGGGCTGACAAACAGTTACTTCCAGGCACTGCCACCCACAAGGTCAGAACTGAACCCTTGGTTTATTGCTTGGTAGCACAATAATGTCGTTATAGCATGAAATGAGGATGGGGTTCATCACTTAACATTCCCTTTTCCCTTTCTTTGCCCAGTACCATCTACTTGTCAGAAAGACTTTTTCTAAACCCAAGTTCTATGTTCTTTTGTAACTTATAACCTTCTCTTAAAATACAACAAATAATCTATCCCAATTCTTCTCTATAAACAAATCCTTAACACCTCATCATTTCAGTCCTGATGTCAGCAAATGTCCATTAAGGATTATCAGAGCTAACAACATATTTGTTTTGACCTTGATTTTAAAAAACCCTACTTTATATTCCTTCCTTTTGCTTTTAATAATCTTCATTTTAGTCAAGATTGTAATGTCCTAGAGCTTAATTTCTTTCTATTTTTTTAATGTTCCATCTCAAAAAATTCTTCAAAACTTTAGCAAGCCTCTTTTGTAAATCCGGTATAGAAAAATTTATAAATGTTACGCTCTTGGTTTGTTATTTCCATATATCTTATGATTATTAAGACGTCAGCTGGTTTCTTTTGTATATCCAATTTAGCATCTTTTTCCGTATCATTCTTATAACTTGTCATTTTCAAATCCACTTTCAGATCAGGCTATCCTGTCTCATATCCTTTTCCATAACATCTTTTAAACAGTCTTATCTATAGAACCAGATCCTCTTAAAATTAACTTCTGGGTCCACCACTCAAAACTGTCCTTCAATATATCCATTATTAAAATATTTTGCTCCATTTTGTATTAGTAATTTAATTTAATTTAATTTAATAATATTTGTATACCGCCCTTCTCCCTGAGGACTCAGGGCGGTTCACAGGGCAGAATAAAATACTAAATACAAACATTAAAAAGAGATTAAATGATTGCCCGAGTTAAAACAATTGGAATAAAATTCTAAAACACCAAGTTAAAATTAAGACACCAAAAATAAAAAACCCCACCAATCCCCATCAGGCTAGGCCGGCTTGAACAAACAGAAACGTCTTGAGATCGCGACGAAAGGAGCGAAGATCGGGCGCCATCCGGAGCTCTACCGGTAGCTGATTCCACAGCTCCGGGGCGCCCACAGAGAAGGATCTCCCCCTGGGGGCCACCAATCGACATTCTCTGATCGGTGGCACCCTGAGGAGGCCCTCTCTGTGGGAACGCACAGGGCGCAGGGAGCTTGATGCCGGCAGCAGATGTTCCCTAAGGTACTCCGGCCCCATGCCATGGAGGGCTTTAAACACCGTTACCAGTACCTTGAATCTCACCCGGAAGACAACCGGCAACCAATGCAGCTCACGGAGCAGAGGTGTAACGTGGGAGTATCGGGAGACTCCCAACACAACTCTCGCGGCTGCATTCTGTACCAGTTGGAGCTTCCGGGTGGTCCTCAAGGGCAGCCCCATGTAGAGAGCGTTGCAGTAGTCCAGACGAGAGGACACGAGCGCATGAGTGACCGTGCACAAATCATCCCGGCTGAGATAGGGCCGCAACTGGCGCACCAGGCGAACCTGGGCGAAGGCCCCCCTAGTCACAGCTCCTATATGGTCTTCCAAGGTGAGCTGTGAATCTAGGAGGACTCCCAAGTTGTGAGCCCTATCTACGGGGGGTAATAGTTCACCCCCCATAGCCAGAGGTGGAATGTCCGAATAAACCCGGGATGAAGGTATGCAAAGCCACTCAGTCTTGTCGGGGTTGAGTTGAAGTCTGTTCCTCCCCATCCAGACCCGAACCGCCTCCAGGCAACGGGACATCACGTTGAGGGCATCACTGGGGTGGTTTGGGGTCGAAAGGAAAAGTTGGGTATCATCAGCGTACTGATGATACCCAACTCCAAAGCCACGAATGATCTCACCCAGCGGTTTCATGTAGATGTTGAACAGGAGAGGCGAGAGGACCGACCCCTGAGGAACTCCACAAATGAGAGACCTCGCGGTCGACCTCTGCCCCCCTGCCAACACCGACTGCGAACGTCCCTGGAGATAGGAGGAGAACCACTGTAAGACTGTGCCTCCCACTCCCAATCCCCTGAGACACCGCAGCAAGATACCATGGTCGATGGTATCGAAAGCCGCCGAGAGGTCTAATAGGACTAGAACAGAGGAATATCCCCTGTCCCGAGCCCTCCAGAGATCATTCACCAGCGCGACCAATGCCGTCTCCGTGTTGTGCCCGGGCCTGAAACCCGATTGGTACGGGTCCAGATAATCCGCTTCATCCAGGACCAGAGGGAGCTGATGCGCCACCACACTCTCAACAACCTTCGCAAGAAAGCGAAGGTTGGAGACAGGACGAAAGTTGTTCAATACAGCTGGGTCCAAGGCAGGCTTCTTGAGGAGAGGCCTCACCACCGCCTCTTTCAAGACGGCGGGGAAGCTACCCTCACTCAGAGAAGCCGATATAACTGCCTGGAACCAGCTGCGTGTCCTCTCCCGGGCTGCATAGACCAGCCAGGAAGGGCACGGGTCCAATAAACATGTGGTGGTGCTCAGCCTCCCCATGATCCTGTCCACTTCCTCCGGAGTCACAGACCTGTCCACTTCCTCCGGAGTCACAGTAAGTCATATTTAAGTGTTCTTCTCCTTTAGCTGTTATCTTTAATTCCTTCTAAACTCTCTTCTATTCTTCCTTCTGTCTAACCTGCAAAGTCCCGGTTGCAAGGAGCAACTGTCTGAAGCACTTCTTGGTGATCTCAAGTCCTCTGCTGAGCTGTCTTCAATTTCTTCCTTGGAAGTCCATTTCCATCATGTATCCCATGGAAGGAAATCCTTTAATAAAAGGGAAGATTGAGATACTGATATATTTTGTTTGTAGAAAAGGCATATTTGAGGCAAATTGAAAGGAGGAAGGGAGGGATATAGTCATGAGATTTTGTCTCTATTACTATTGTTCTCCTCATCCCCCACTTTCCCTTTTTGGCATTTTTTTAAGGAAAGTGCTTTTTTAAAATGATGCTGTATGCTCTAAAAGACTCTCAGAATAATTGCCTCTCTCACACGCTGAGGAGAATCACGCAATGGGAGGGAGGGGAGGGTGTTTTTTTGCTGCTCCAATAACCATTTTGCTTTTACCATTTTGCTCCAATAACCATTTTGCTTTTACCACAGAAAGTCAGTTTTTTTCTTTGGAAACTTACCACACTCATACAATCATTCCACTATCAGGATCTTTCGCAACACTATCCTTCAGGGCTGGCTTTCATTCATGTTTTCTATAAGAGGGAGGCTTCTCTGCCTCTCAAATTTTTTCTTTGAGACCTCGCAATGTAATTTTTGCCTTTCAACTCACCCCAAATAGGGATTTGTTCAACTATCTCACTAGTTTCACAAAGCTGTTTGTGTGTGTGTGTGTGTGTGTGTGTGTGTGTGTGTGTAAAAAAAAAGTTGTCCAGTGTAGGAGAAGAAAAGACATTTCTGATTTATCCATGCCTCTTCAAGATCTCACTACATCATTTCTGTTTCATGCACAGAATAGTTGCCCACGTGAGTCTTTTCCTGATGAGGCTTCCAAAGGGTTTGGAAGAGACCTTTGGGACAGTACAAAGGACACGCATCCATTTGCCAGGTTGGAGGTGGGAAGGACTGACTTTATTTGCTTAGCATGTTAGAAGTAAAGAAGCAAAAGTTCCTTCTTGATAACCATGGTATGAAAAAACTAAGTTACTAAGGGAAGGAGTAATTCTTCCTAATCATTGCACAATAGAACTCTGTGCATGTCTCTGGAAGAGTAATAAAAAGGGTGGGAGGAATACATATTACATATATAAGCAGAGAACAGGCAAAATCTGCATCCTAAACCTGACTAAAAGGGGTTACAAAATTTAGTAGACTGGGTTCTCTAATGTGAATTTGACTACATAAAGGGAATTGTCAAGGAAAATTAAAGGAATTTACAAGCCAGTTTGTTGTTGTTAGCTGTGAAGTTGCGTCCGACCCATCATGACCCCATGGACAATGTTCCTCCAGGCCTTCCTTTCCTCTACCATCTTCTGGAGTCCATTTAAGCTCATGCCTACTGGTTCAGTGACTCCATCCAGCCACCTCATTCTCTGTCGTCCCATTCTTCTATTGCCCTCAATCTTTCCCAGCATGAGGCTCTTCTCCAGTGAGTCCTTCCTTCTCATAAGGTGGCCAAAGTATTTGAGTTTCAACTTCAGGATCTGGCCTTCTAAAGAGCAGTCAGGGTTGATCTCCTCTAGGACTGACCGGTTTGAACGCCTTGCAGTCCAAGGGACTCGCAGGAGTCTTCTCCAGCACCAGAGTTCAAAGGCCTCAATTCTTTGGCGCTCAGCCTTTCTTATGGTCCAACTTTCACTGCCATACATTGCAACTGGGAAGACCATAGCCTTGACTATACGCACTTTTGTTGACAGGGTGATGTCTCTGCTTTTTAGTGTGCTGTCTAGATTTGCCATTGCTTTCCTCCCCAGGAGCAAGCGTCTTTTAATTTCTTGGCTACAGTCCCCATCTGCAGTGATCTTGGAGCCCAGGAAAATAAAATCTGTCACTACCTCCATTTCTTCCCCATCTATTTGCCAGGAATTGAGAGGGCCGGATGCCATGATCTTGGTTTTCTTAATGTTAAGTTTCAACCCAACTTTTGTACTCTCCTTCTTCACTTGCAACAAGAGGCTCTTTAGTTCTTCTTCACTTTCTGCCATTAGAGTGGTATCATCTGCATAACTTAGGTTGTTAATATTTCTCCCTGCAATCTTAATTCCAACTTTTGATTCATCTAGCCCTGCCTTTCTCATGATGTGCTCTGCATATAGGTTAAATAGGCAGGGTGACAGTATACAGCCTTGCCGGACTCCTTTCCCAATTTTGAACCAATCAGTGGTTCTGTGTCCAGTTCTCACTGTTGCTTCTTGACCCACACATAGGTTTCTCAAGAGACAAATAAGATGGTCTGGTACGCCCATCTCTTTAAGAACTTGCCACAGTTTGTTGTGATCCACACAATCAAAGGCTTTAGCATAGTCAATGAAGCAGAAGTAGATATTTTTCTGGAACTCCCTAGCTTTCTCCATGATCCAGCGTATGTTGGCAATTTGATCTCTAGTTCCTCTGCCTCTTCGAAATCCTGCCTGTACTTCTGGTAGTTCTCGGTCCACATACTGCTGGAGTCTAGCTTGTAGGATTTTAAGCATAACTTTACTAGCATGTGAAATGAGTGCAATGGTGCGATAGTCTGAACATTCTTTGGCACTGCCTTTCTTTGGAATTGGAATGTAAACTGATCTTTTCCAATCCTGTGGCCAATGTTGATTTTTCCAAATTTGCTGGCAAATTGAGTGTAGCACTTTTACTGCATCGTCTTTTAAGATTTTGAATAGCTCAGCTGGAATACTGTCACTTCCACTAGCTTTGTTGTTGCTCAGTTTTTCTAAGGCCCACTTCACTTCACATTCTAGGATGTCTGGCTCGAAGTCAGTGACCACCTCATCGTGGTAAACCTGACTAAAAGGGGTTACAAAATTTAGTAGACTGGGTTCTCTAATGTGAATTTGACTACATAAAGGGAATTGTCAAGGAAAATTGAAGGAATTTACAAGCCAGTTTAAATTCATGTTTATCCATAAATCATTTTACTGCATCCCTCTAGCTCTGTGTCTTCACCTTTTCAAAGTTTATTTTGAAACTTTAAACTTTGTTTTTTAAAACTAAATTTAGAATAATGAAATAAAGGAATTACAGATTTTCAAAAGGCATTTTTAGGGATTGATGCTTCAACTATAGGACTTGCTCATCAATTTTCCTTTCTTTTCTTTGTTAATTTATGTTTAAAAATTATTTTCAATTGGAGTAGTCAATAGATGATGTTAAGTAGATAAATAAAGTTAACTGAAAATTGTTTCATGCCAAATATTTGCACTAAAGTTGATAGCAGTTTTAAAATCTGCAGAAAGGCTGATTCTAGAAAGTAAACAATAGAATGTTGGCTGCTTCAAACTGGATTACTTTTCGTTTTTTGTGTGGGTTCCTTCAAGTTAATCTTGATTCCTGGTGACTGCTTGGACAACATTTTTGGGAGTAGTTTGCCATCACGTGCTTGTAGGGCTCCAAGATCACCACAGACGGGGACTGCAGCCAAGAAATTAAAAGACGCTTGCTCCTGGGGAGGAAAGCTACGGCAAATCTAGACAGCATACTAAAAAGCAGAGACATCAACCTGCCAACAGAAGTGCGTATAGTCAAGGCCATGTTTTTTCCAGTTGCAATGTATGGCTGTGAAAGTTGGACCATAAGAAAGGCTGAGCACCAAAGAATTGAGGCCTTTGAACTCTGGTGCTGGAGAAGACTCCTGCGAGTCCCTTGGACTGCAAGGCGTTCAAACCGGTCAGTCAACCCTGACTGCTCTTTAGAAGGCCAGATCCTGAAGTTGAAACTCAAATACTTTGGCCACCTTATGAGAAGGAAGGACTCACTGGAGAAGAGCCTCATGCTGGGAAAGATTGAGGGCAAGAGAAGAAGAGGACGACAGAGAATGAGGTGGCTGGATGGAGTCACTGAAGCAGTAGGCATGAGCTTAAATGGACTCCAGAAGATGGTAGAGGACAGGAAGGCCTGGAGGAATGTTGTCCATGGGGTCGCGATGGCTTCACAACTAACAACAACAAGGGCTGAAGGAGTGTCTGGCTCAAAGTCACCCAACTAACTGGCTTTGTGCGTAAGGCAAGACTGGAACTCACAACTCAGTTTTTGGCCTGGTGCCTCAACCACTACACCAAACTGGCTCTCCACCCTTCAGATTGGTAGGGTAGGGAAACGATGAACTTACACTGGCAGTTACTGTAAATTATAGCCTTCTCATTATGTGAACAGTAAAAATATTTTATAGAGACAAAAGAAGTAGATTCTCTAAAATCTGAATAGTCACTTACAATCCTTTTAGTGCATCAGTGCAAAATGATACACTGTAATGCTTGGCATTACAAAATGTGGCAGCCCTCCAAATGTCTGTCCTGTAGCCATGTCCCCATTTGCAACCAACCTATTTTGTTTCTGTTGTGTTCCCATAATGTTCCATTCAACTCAAGACTAGACCACGAGAAACCAAACTTAAGTTGTCCTTAAGTATGCTATTGTTAAAATAACATTTCCTTTGGGTTTTTTTATACTATTTAAGGACAGCTTCAGAACAAAGAAAACATGTTGGGCTTTACCATTCCTTAACATAGTGGGGAAAAAATGTGATGGCTAAATTATTGAGAACAGAGGCAAGATAGGAATCAGCCAGCAGAGACAAGAGGCATGATAGGAATCAGATTTCTTTCACCTATCACAACAGATTAGAGAAGGATATAAGTATATGAGATGCTAAAACTACCTTGACTGGGGTAGTTCAAACCCTGTTTCAGGCCTGAAAATCGCCATGTCACATTGAACTACTGGTGCTGTCTCAGAAACGTTGTGCCCAATCAGCAGTGGCAGTGAGTTCTGACATTTAAAACATCCCCTCCAAGGAGTACCCAACAGGGAGTTTGGACAAGAGAAAAGAAGTCACCATCATTGTCACGCCTACATGGTAAATGCAGCAGAGATGGTCTGTGGGTAGTGTACAAGCTGTCTTGCTTGACTCACTTCTCAAAGCAGGGAGCTCAGTTGAAGTCAATGAGACAACGGCCTGATCTGATCTGTGTATTAGAACTTCAGAATGAGGGAATCAACACGCTGGCTTTTCCACCCATCCTACAGGCCTATACTACTACTACTACTACTACTATTACTACTACTACTACTCTTTCAGACAAGGGAGTCTCCCCTTCTGCTTCCATGGATCTTCTCAAGGACACCCAAGCACAGCTAGGAGGCAGCAAGGTGAACCTACTCAGGTTTAATGCTTTTGGAGTCTGACTCTTACCAGAGCCCCTACTTGTATGGTCCCTTCCTGTTGAGAGCCCTCAGAAAATTCAAGGAAGACAATTTCCCACAGATTGGGCTGTAGCTTCCTACTGCTCTTCCTCTAGGAAAACTCAGGTTTTCAGGAGACAAACACCTCACTTCTCTTGCAACAGAGTGGGATTTTCTTACCTCCAGGTTAGGCTTTCGAAAACACTGAACAAACAGCCTGTCCTGCTGCTTCCAGACTGAATTAAATTAGAGGGGAGGTTGCACTAAGTTACAATGTGAAACATTTGGTTTTAGGTACTATATGAATAGTTGAACACAATAAATGAGTTCTTCAATAAATTATAATTTAAAAACCCTCATGACTTAATTGGAATGTATGAATGTGTATTAATACCTCACCAAAGTTCAAGATATTCAAAACTTACTGCTTAGAAATGGAAGCTTTTTTTTAATTTTATACTCTATAAAAACATCCAAGAATTTTTAAAAATGTCTATTTGGCTAATCCCCAAAATTTGATCCTTTACTTTTAAAGTAGTAGGATATGAGGGAAAATTGAGCTATTCAGTTCTGCCTCCTTAATTAATTACAATATAATAAAATATATTGGTGGGGAAATCCACGCTCATATATGCCTATTCAATTTTGCAGGTAACAGGTATTGCATTCATTCCAAGGAAATACTTTTGAACAGTTAAGCATTCGTGTTTTTAAGGAATAAATTTGCATATGTACACAATAAAGAACGATTGAAGTGAGAAATACATGTTCACGCTGGAAGCCGGCCAAAGTCTTGCGCCTCTATTTGAATATGCATGAATAGGCGGAGTCTACTTTACTACTGACAGGTCTAGAACCACGAGAGGACCCTTCGGACCTCCTGCGGGGAAACACGCCCACTGTCTCTAGTCTGCCTCCTTATGTCCGACAGTAACCTCGGCAACACCTCCTCCTCCTGACCCCCTCCCTTTCTGGCTCTCTCCTGTCTTAGAACAGCCAATGAGAAGCTGAGAACCGCCTCACGCTCTGGACGCCACCCTTCCTTCCCAATAGAAATGGCTTCCCTCAACTCTCAACAAACTAAATGTCCCTTCACGTGTGCGCGTAAGGGAGGGGGTGTAAAAGAGGTGCGGCTAACCTTTGCCTCAGTTAAGCGTTGAAGTTCTTGCTCCACCCTTCAGCCACCTGTTAGCCAATGGAAGGTGGGAGCCGGGAGTCTTGAAACCAATCGGCGCGACAGGAAAGGCGGCAGGGGCGTGGCTTAGGTGCGGGGGCCGCCGCGGCGGTACTACTACCGCGGCTGGTAAACCGGGTTCGAAAGGGGTAACGGAGCGGGGTTCGGTCGGCTGGCCCGGCGGAGAAGATGGCGGAACACCTTGGAAACGCCATCGCCGCCGAGGTGCGGCGCTGGCTGGGCACGAGCCTGGGCGACATAGCGAAGTCGTTGGGCAGTTCGGAACAGGCACTTCGGCTCATCGTCTCAATCTTTCTGGGTGAGTAGCGGGGAGGAGGAGGAGGAGGAGGGACGAGCGTTGCAGTGCACGGCCACGAGGGAGAGAGATCGAGCCTGCCCTGGGGTGCCTAAAAAGCCCCGCGACCTCTTTGCCTTTCAGGGTCAAATTGAGGCAGAGGTCGGGGTGGGCGACTGGGCTTCTTAACGCCAGTAGGGCGGCCCCCGTGAAACTGGATCGTGGCGGGCTGGGCGATCCTTCGTGCCTGATCTGACAGATGATCTCCTCCTGTACATACCTTTTTTTTGCATTTATAGTCGTCCTTGTTGCCTTACAGATATCTGGTGTCAGTCCCAGGTTGTCATAAATCTCTGGAGCAACAAACTCTTCTGAATGACAGTCTACACGAAGGAGGGGGCGGTAGGGCTCCTGTTCCTCTCTAAATGTTTGTGCACCAGAGGGAACCGGATAAACGAGCAGCCCTGTGTGACAGGTTGCTCCTGCTGATTCCTCTCCTTTATAAGGTCCCCAGGGATATCTGCATAAAAAGTGTGGGAGACAAGTCTTTAACATGTTAAGGACTCTGTTTTTCCTGTTTATCCTGGCTCTTAAAGGGTAAAGGGAAAGACTGTACTTCTCGGTGTCTGTGGTACTGCACTAGTTGCAATGCCCCGTTAAAATTTAGAATGGCAAACTCTGGAAAAAAAAACAGCAAAGGAAAAGATAGCAAAACTATTTTGCAGTAATGGCAACTTTTTCACTCCAATTTCTGCTTAGACATTTCTTAAGCATACCTGAGCCTTTCTATCTGCCTTTTGCATCAGTACTTAACAGCTGGCAATAGGAGCTTGCATGAGGAATTGTTTTTCTTAGGAGATGGTTAAATAGGTGGAATGAATGTGAATCATTAGCTCAAGACTTTGAGCTAAAGTTGGCAAAACTTTAAAATATTATGGCTTGTAGATGCTGGAGGGATGCATTATTTATGAAAAAGAAGATGACTGCTTATGTTCTGTTTCAATTTGTTAATCTAAATTGTGAAAATGAACTCTAGGTCTGGGAATTTGAAAATACCTCTGATGTCGAAACATAAGAAGGTGGTAATTATAGTTCCATATGTAACTACTGCTATATTGTGTTCTTACAAAACAGAAAGGAGTTTTATTTTTTATGAATGCTTGCACAAGTAAGAAAAAATACAGGTATCACTTGCTTACTTTAATTACCATTCAACCCTAGAAGTTATCCTTCTGTACGTTTTAGTCTAAGTTGACAACAGCAAGTCTAAATCTTTCTGATTTCAGTGAGAAATTCTGATTTTCTACAAAGAAAACCATATTATCAATTGCAAACATGATAATGTATGCCAGAGAACATTAAACCACAAGGATCCTGAGCTCAGTGACATGCATATACGTTTTGTTTGATCGCTGAAAATTCTTTACACTTAATGTGTTACCACTCAGTTGATATATTTGATTACTTTTGGGGGAAGGGAAACCAGATTTTTTTGTTTCATTACTGTACTGCTTTCTCAGCTGAAAGCAGTATATTATCACTTTGGAGACCAGATACTGACAAAATCCAGCACATCTTGCCAATGGAATGCTATCCATTTGAGCTACATAGTTCTTTCTGTTCAAATTACAAGCCACTTGTAAAGGTAGAATGCACTTATTTATATATAAGATCTCAACATCTTACATCATCTTACATTATGTATAAGATCTCAACCTCTTACATCATCTCAAAATTCCAAAAGCGATTTGGTTTCATTGGTGGAACCAATAGTAATTAACTCTGTATCTCTGATAGAAATCTTGGCCTTTCCATCCAGAGAGTTCTCTCTCCTATAGTTAAAGGTACTTAGTTGTCTCCCAAACTTCTCTCTCTTTGTAATCTCTGCTAAGCTCATAGTAGAATGGCTTTAATTTAATGTACTTTTTCCAGTTTTTGAAGATCAGAGAGCATGCTTATCCAAGGATGTATTTGGCCTTACATTCACTGTTGCCATCAACCATTCATCTAAGGGCTTGTATGTTGAGGAGATGACTGTTGCTGCACCCTCTTCCATACTTCTGTATGTTCCTGTATCTCGGGGTGGTTATTTTAAGACAGCAACAAGATGATTACTTTGCAAACCTGTGTGTTGGGAGTATTGCAAATTTGTAGATATTTTCTCATTTCAGATGTGTGCTTAATTAAGGCTTCCAAGGTGTGGTGTAAGATCTTCAAAACAGTCATGTTTGGAACATATATTCAGCACTGCAGCTTGCAAAGATTCTCAAATTTACATGGAATGGAAGTTTTTTTTACCTTTTCACATTAGCTTTCCCATTGCTTAATTCCCAAATTTCCTCTGGTAGCTTTTAAAGCACAAATTTATTACAAATAAATGACATATCTGATGTATGCTCAGTTCTAGTATCCTACCTATATGTCAGTTATCAAATAGTGTTAACATTCAGGTTTTGGGAATTCTTAGCTTATATATATTTTCTTGTTGGAATAGTAATATTGCTGTACCATTTGATGCTGTACTGAAAAAAGTTTGCTATGTTGCTATCAGAACTTACTTTTGTTCTGAAATCTGTTCCATATTCCATTTCTGAGAGAGAGAGAAAGAGAAATGTTCTGTAGTCCGTCAGGATCCCGCATCATACTACTCAGTCATGCCTCCTGTGATTGGCAGCATTTTATAATGCCTTAAGTACGGTGAAATCTTCTTTGTAGGCACTGGGATAGAAATGTTTGCATGCAAAGCATATGCTCTGTTACTCTGTTACTCTGAGTCCCTCGGGAGATAGGGCGGGATATAAATCCCATTAATAAATAAATAATAAAATACTTGTTAGGTGGTTCTTCGTAGAGAAATAACTGAAAGCCCCAAACCTCAGGCAGTCTGAGTTGACTAGATTACAGTAATGGAGATGATTTTGCACTTTTAATGTTAACATTGCGCTGTAGCAAAAATAGTGTGTTGATTGTTTGCAATGCCATTTGGAGGCAAGTATAACCTGAAGGGATAAGGTGTCAACATTTATTGACAAATAGAGAGCAATAATGAAAGAGCAATGGATAAAATTGTGCATACTTGGAATCAGAAAAAATCATCTTGACTCCATTGATATCTTCCCTTAGCTCCTGTTCATTTGTACAATAATAATTCATTTCAATGCAGTTTTCATGGAAGGAAGTTTCAAACAGTTTGGACCTGTTGCTAATAATTACAAACCTGTCGCTCAATTTCTACAATTGTTTATAGGACAAAAAATCCAAATAAAACAAAGGTATATAAAACAAACAGGATAAAAAATTATGAAAGCAGAATAGCATTAGCAGAGATAAGCACTTTAGATTTAAATTAAAAAACTGAAAAATAAGAATGTATCTCTGAACTAAAGCATACATATATTGAACAAATAATACAGATTAAAGGAGACTTGTGAAGAAAATCTCCTCTGTTGGAATATCATAATCCATGGTTTCTGCCTGTCAGTTTTGTTGGCCGAGAACAAGGGAAAAGCATCTTGCGAAGTTTTTAATGCACAAAAGCAAACTATGTACGGTATGCACTATTAACTAAATGTATATTCAAGGTGAACTATTATTTTTTACATTAGCTAATATATAAGGGACGCAGTGGCTCAGTGGGTTAGGACACTGAGCTTGTCAATCAGAAGGTCGGCAGTTTGGCGGGTCGAATCCCGAGTGCCGCATAACAGAGTGAGTGCCTGTTACTTGTCCCAGCTTCTGCCAACCTAGCAGTTTGAAAGCACGTAAAAATGCAAGTAGAAAAATAGGGACCACTACGGTGGGAAGCTAACAGCGTTCTGTGCGCCTTTGGTGTCTAGTCATGCCGGCCACATGACCACGGAAACGTCCTCGGACAAGCACTGGCTCTTCGGCTTTGAAACGGAGAAGAGCACTGGCCCCTAGAGTTGGAAACGACTAGCACGCATGTGCGGGGGAACCTTTACCTTTAGACAATATACGGTATAATGTTTAGATTGACAATCTTACAAAGTTTACACGCTTTCATTTTAGCGCAGTTCCACATCAGCAGCTTTTAAAGAAGACTATACTTCCTACAGTTTATAAAATTTTGGATTCTGAAAATCAGCATTTTTCTTTTGAAATTCTTTGCTTCTTTGGGTATGTAGACAAAATTTGGAGGTGTAAAAGAACATATGTGATGATCTTGCAAAAGATATGAGCATCGTGATTCATGCCATAATGTACAGAATGGTTGTGTGAACTTGGTCCTTAAAAATATACATTTGCCATTAGAATTGCTAGTTTATTAGAAAAAGGTGTATGTATTTTCTAAGCCTGGCATTCTTTTGAGAAGCAGAAGAGAGAAACTGGTAAATACACATATGTAAATACATTGCACAGTATGCATTTGTTTTGTCCCAGTGCTGCTTTGGGGAATTGCATCTCAGATTTATAATCTTCATAAATGTATTTAAGCCAGAGATGTAAACAAATGCAAATCACAGGCAATGGATTGCTGTGTTTCTTTTTCTTTCAGTGAATTTTTATTATGCCCTTTCATTTTACGTAAATGTTCCCATGTTATTGAGCTATTTTAATAGTGCTGTGGAAAACTAGGCAAATGAGTTTAATTGATTCCCTCAAAAAAAATTAAACCTGATATATATGGCAGCTTATAAGTAATATGGATTTGAGCCTTTGGAATTATTCGGAAGCTTTTTGAATTTAATTTTGCAAAATCTCCTAAAATTTCAAAAATAACTATAAATTGAGAGTGTCCTTTTGCAGGATTTTTGTGAGAAAGACGCTTGTAGAAGTTGTATATTTATTAATAACTGGATGTTAATATTCATGTATGCATGTGTGTATAAAACATGTATCCAGGAAGCTTGAGATGGGCATATTGATTCAGAGGGGGAGAAGAGTGTGAAATCCAGTTTATGATATTGCTTCTATATTATATGACAGCTGGATTACCGTATTGCCAGCATGACCTAGTCTAGTGGACAGAAAAACATGTATTACAGAATGTGGCATGCTTTGTTTTAAAAGCTCAGTTTGTGAAACTGCATGTATAACCAGCCAAAGAAAAAAAGTAGAAGTGAATTGTGGTGGCTTCTCTTGCAGCTTGGGAAAGATAAAGTATTTTATAATGACATATAAAATATTAGTACCCTAGGATAGATTATACAGTACTTTATATCTCTTTGTAAAACATAGGGAAATATTGTGATTAGAGAGACAAAATAACTGGGGACTATGACTTCTAAGGAAGTAACTCAGGAAATCCTTTTACAGTTCCAATAGAAACTTTCCTGTGGCTATTTTAGAGTGAAATTTAAATTTATTCTGCTTATTTGAAACAGGAGCTTGCGCTATTTGTGCTGAGGTGCATTGCAGCTCTATAAAGCTCTAGTTATCACATCAGTATAGAAGGCAGGAAAGGAAGTAAGGGGTTTTGTACATATCGATAGAGGGTCAAAACAAAGTTTATTAACTGTTTCTTCCTGAGTTCTGTTACTCTTAATATTTGAAGTCACTCATAACGTTTGAATGATTATTTCCTCCATTTTCTAATAATCAGTTTAGGGAGACTTGGATACATAAAACTTATTTAAACATATTTTACTATAGAAAGCTATAATTACTGTGGTTTCCAATATGATGGAAAATATATTTATTTATTTATTTTTTATTTTAATTCCATTTATATCCCGCCCTTCTCCGAAGACTCAGGGCGGCTTACAAGCTTAGCAGTAGCCTTCATTCTATGTATATGCCTGCTTATTAGGGCTTTCACACACACACCCCAAGTATATATGGTATACTTCTTTTAATATAGGTCCCAATACATTTTGAAGAAAACCTTCTTCAGGGGAATTGTGCTTATAAAAATGGCATTCATAGCATGAGTCTACAGGTAGTCCTCAACTTACAACAGTTTGTTTAGTGACCGTTCAAAGTTACAACGGCACTGGAAAAAGTGACATGGACTGTTTTTCCACACTAACAGCTGTTGCAGGATCCCCAGGGTCACATGATCAAAATCCAGTCACTTGGAAACTGACTCATATTTATGATGGTTCCAGTGTCCCAGAGTCATGGGATCACTTTTTAACGACTCTCTGACAAGCAAAAACTGAGAAGCCAAATTCACTTAACAAATGTGGCAAGAAAAGTTTTTACATGGGGCAAACTAACTTAACAAATGTCTTGCTTAGCAACAGAAATTTTGGGCTCGATTGTGGTCATACATCAAGGACTACCTGTACTCAAAGAAATCAAATCAAATAAATTTTCTTTTCTATCCATTTGGTTTTCCATACATTTTCTCTTCGTCTCCAGTGTGACCTCTGCAGATATTTTCCTTGTGTATCTGCCAAGCTTACTGTCCTGTCTGAGTTTTAAGTTTTCTTAAGGTTGTTCTGAGGAGTTAAAATCACAGGGAAGAGGAGGGATATTTTACCCAAGAGATGTATGTTCATAAGAAGAAGAGAGAAAAAGAGAAGTGGCTTGTTTGGGTTAATATAGTATTTAACTTGAATTTTTAAACTTACTTGGGTTTTTTTGCCTGATTCTGGTACAGTAAATGTTTTTTACACTTTTACAAAATTGAGGGTAGTTTTTGCTAATTTGTCTTCTGTGATGATTTATTAGTGATTTATTACTATAATTGTCAGTCATTGTGTAGAGACTTATTAATACTTACCTTTGGTATGTCTGGACAGTCTATGTATGTTTATACATTTGTTCACAGCTTCATTTGTCTATATCTGTATATGTTCAAAATATTTGTTTAAAAAATACCCTAAATGTCCATTGTATTATCTGATGTAGTATTTCTCTTTTACTAGTTTTCATTCATTCATTGCATAGTGTTGTACACTTAATGTTAGTTCCCTGTTTACTGGGATCTCTTGCTAATGGCAAGGACCGTGTTTTAATATCTACAGAGTATAGGTTTTTTATATAAAATTCATTTTTGTGTGTGTTAGGAGCAGCAATTTAATGTCCTTGTTCTTTATATAGAAAAGGGTCTTGAGGGTCTTAAGTAGTACTATACCTATATTAAGTACAAACAAAATGTCACAACAGTGAGCAGGTTTTTAGGTTGTCAAGAATTAACTAGCTAAATAATAGATGAAGCAAGGTGCAGAGAACAAAAAATGGCTGGATGTTAAAGCCATGGGTCTGCATCAATTGGTCCTGATCTAAGGATGAAATACAGGAGAGGATATGTCTTTATTACAGATTTTTCTATTTTAGAGTCCGTTAAATGTGCTGGACTACAGTTCCAACCATCCTTAGCCACCATAAGGAAGACTGATTACGGATGAAGGAAATTGTAGACCAATACATCTGGAGAATATTATGTTTGTGAAGGCTGTTTCTCCAAGTACCATGCAGATTTCAACTTCTACTTTGGATTATTGATATTCAAACATTTAAATTGGGTGATTGGCAGAATGTAACATTCACAGGTTCCTTGGTTATTAGAAATTCACAGCTGAATATTTTTTTCCAAGTGTAAATAAGAAAAACTATGTATCTAGTGGTGTTACAAGGCTTCTGTATTTGCTTCTACTGCAGTGAAAAGTTAACAACTGAAAACATTTGTTTCCAATTTTATACGATAGCTTTATATCTTGGAGCAGAACTGCTGCCATTATAAATACAGATGCAGAGTCAGTCAAAAAGGACTCCGATGCCTATACACTCAAAGAATGAGGAACCGAGAGGGTGAACTTGAAATCTAGTACATGAGGGCAGGTACATTGTTGCCTTTACTGAAACTTGGGGGGATGAAACCCATGCCTGGAACACACTACTAGAATGATTTAAATTGTTCAGAAGAAACAAAACCTAACAAGAAAAGGTTAAACAACCATTTGTCCAAAATGGTATAGGTTTCCTTCTCAGGCTTGGGTTGGACTAGAAGACTTCCAAGGTCCCTTCCAATCCTGTTATTCTATGTTCTAGGGCTCATATTGTGTTCATTTAAGACTTCACAGTTCTCTATTACATAAATGGATCTTAGCCTCACTCTAGCACAGTTGCTTCTTCTGACTATTATTTCTGAAAACTGATCAGAGTTATATACCATATTGATAAACGTGATGATAAACTCTTGAAAGGCTTATTAAATAAACCTCTCATTTTTTTTAATCTCGATGTTATTTCCAAAAAAGCAACCTCCAAATTTTTTAAGGTCAGTTTACTCGTTTTACAACCTACTGTTCCCCTAAAACTATCACTATTTTCTATCAAAAAGTGGCCTACATCTTGGACAGAAGAGCAGAAAACAAGAATATATATAATATATTTTGTGAAATACAGATGTGCTGTATTGATTTCAGTTGTTTTCTCTCTTTAGGATACCCCTTTGCCTTGTTCCAACGCTACTTCCTTTTCCAGAAAAGTGACTACCTCATTCACATCTATAATACAATAATAGGACTTTCACTTGCCTACTTCAACTTTGGTAAGAGAGCTGACAAGACTGCCCTACTAGTGAGCACTGGGAAGGTCTCTGGGAGGGTGTGCAATGCTGCTTGTCTATACGGTTTGTAATCATTCCTATTTACTTTCTTAGGGCCACAGGTCTGTCACTCTCTCATATGTGTCTTCGTACAGTTTCTCATCTTGAGGCTCATGGGTCGCACAGTCACTGCCATTGTCACCACCTTCTGCTTTCAGATGGTAAACGTTTATTTAAATTTACTTGCCACCAATTCCAATGAACATACTTCCTCCCTTCATGCTTTTCTGTGGAATTTTGATTTTGTCTGGGTCTGATGGGTTCAGCAAATACTATGAGGAAATTTCAAGCAGAGAAAATAGAATCTGTGCAATAGCATGTGATTTTAGCTAATGTTTTTCAGACGTATTTGATGGCTGGCTATTATTTCACGGCCACAGAGCACTATGACATCAAATGGACCATGCCACATTGTGTCTTGACTCTAAAGATGATTGGTAAGTAATTCCATTCCATGCAGTTCCTGACCTATGCAGTTCCACCTGGTCCCTTTATATTCACTCTTGTGGTTTTAATTTATTGCCTTGGAGAGTTCTTGTATCTTTAAAAACCATAATTGACAACTCACACCCAGACTTTTCTTAGCTCAGCTGTGGCTAGATCCATAGCAGTTCTATATTGACTGCCCCCAAAGTATTCAATAGGCATATTTCTTGTTTGATAATGTATATTTTTTGTAGGTTTGGTTATTGATTACTATGAAGGCAGGAAGGAAGAGGTGAGTAGAACCAGTTTTTTCCCCTCCATTATTCTTTAATCATGAACTGGAATCATAAGAGAAATTGAAAACACTTCTGTGACTCATACCAGATCACCTGTGATTGTAAAGACATTCCCAGAATATTCTTTATAAGATAGAAATCATCAAACATTTACATTGAAATTTCAAAATAAAATTAGATACTTAGTGGAAATTCACAATAAAGGAGAGAGAGATCTAGATAGCTGTTAAGCTGGTGAGCAGACTTAAATCTCTTTAGTTGCAAACTGAGGGCCTAAAATTATGTGTTTATTAAGAGAATAGAACTTACAGGCATTTGTTTTTATTGCACCATCTTTCAAAAAGAAGTGAAAAGGAACATTCCTACATCTCACAGATCTTAGATAGTGACACCCTAACGCCTTCATTTAAACAGTGCAAACTTCCTTTATCGTGAACATTTTTTTTTGCTTCCATTAAATGTTCGTGGAAGATTAAAGCAAAAAAGAACATGGCATCATTGAGCCATTAGAAAAATCATTGTATTCCATTTAGATGAAGATTTACGAATAAGACCCAGGAGGGTAGTCTTATGAACTTCAGTGTTAGTTCACCAGATTTGGTCCACCAACTCTTCTGCATTAAAGACAATAGTATTACTACTGACCTTAAAAAACATAAGGTGAAAGCTTCCAAGGTAGAGGCTAACAATATTTATTTGAATAGTTATAAGCATTCAGGCTTATCCATGCATCAAACTAAAATTAAAGAAAGGTTGAGATTTTTGCTTGTGTGTAGCTAAAACTGTTATTGTACTACATTCATTCCTAAGTGGAAGTGAATCATCCTGCAGGCATGCAACCTGGATGTTTCTCAGAGTAAGTACAGAGTTATTTAAAATATAACAAAGGTTCTTCGTGGGAATATTGGAGGCAAAATATTAAGATAAAGTCTCCATATTTGTAAAATTATTTATTTCATTTGTTTACTAGCCTGTTTTGCTGCTTCATTCAAGCTAACTCTACTGTATGAATACAAATTCCAGCAGCTAAACTTCCCATTGATCCCATTCTATGCAATACACTCAGAGCCCTTCTTGGCAGACACTGGAACAAATTTAAATGGGCAGTCTCTGAAATCCTAAATTTGAAGATAATGGAATTGCTGCTAATTCTGTCAAAACTAAATTAGGCAGCCATATCGTACGTACAGAGGACAAATTATAGCAAAATAGGAAAATCCATTACTTGGGCAGTACAGGTAGTCCTCAGCTTACAACATTTGAGGACTACCTGTCCGCAAATGGCAGTGAAAAAGTGACCAATAATCATTTTTCACACTTATGACTATTGCAGCATCCCCGTGGTCATGTGATCAAAATTCAGATGCTTGGCAACTGACTCATAGTTAGTTGCCAGGTTGTGGTGTCCTGGGATCATGTGATCATCTTTTGGGACCTTCTGACAAGCAAAGTCAATGGGGAAGCCAGATTCACTTAACAACCGTGTTACTAACTTAACATCTGCAGTGATTCACTCAACAACTGTGGCAAGAAAGGTCATAAAATGGGGCAAAACTCACTTAACAGCTGCCTTGCTTAGCAACACAAAGCATTGTGGTCATAAGTCGAGGCCTACCTGTAAGTTGCTTCAGAGCGATGGAAGTGGGCTTCCTCCAAATGTTGAGAAAAGAAAACGTGAAATAGCAAACTCGATGTTCAATCTAATGCTTTTTTCCCTCCTTTTCTGATTTTTAACTGTTTAGCCTTGTTACATGTTTTTTTAAACCCCAGATTTTACAATTACCGTATATACTTGAGTATAAGCCGACTCGAGTATAAGCCGAGACCCCCAATTTCACCCCCAAAAACTGGAAAAAGTTGTTGACTCGAGTATAAGCCGATCCGCCGTTCTGCAAGCCTCTGCCGCCAGCAGAGGCTCGATCCGCCATTTTGCAAGCCTGAATACACAGGAATACCCTGTGTGGCCGCGGCTCTCGGGGAAGCCCTGGCTGTCCGCTTCCTCGCTCCACGCTGCCATTCGGGGCCCGCGCGTTCCCCGGGCAAATCGCGGCGCCCAGCAGGCGAGGAAACACGCCCGCTCCAGTCGCCCCCCCTTCCCTCAGGAGACGCGAAGCAAGTGACCGCCCGGAGCTTACCGAGGACTTGCGCGCGGCCGAGGCTTCGGTGCTTCCAGGATCGCGCGCACCTCTCCCAAGCCACCGCCGTCCGGAGACCTGCCGACGTTTGGGGAGGTTTGGGCGCCTCCCCAAACCTCCCCAAACGTCGCCGGGTCTCCGTTCCTCTGCGCCCTGCCTGCCTGCTTCTTTCCGCTGCGGAAAGAAGCAGGCAGGCAGGGCGCGGAGGTCCGGAGACCTGCCGACGTTTGGGGAGGTTTGGGGAGGTGCGCACGCACCTCCCCAAACCTCCCCAAACTTCGGCAGGTCTCCGGACGGCGGTGGCTTGGGAGAGGTGCGCGCGATCCTGGAAGCACCAAAGCCTCGTCCGCGCACAAGTCCTCGGTAAGCTTTTTTTGTTGACTGGAGTATAAGCCGAAGTGGAATTTTTCAGCCCAAAAAGTGGGCTGAAAAATTCGGCTTATACTCAAGTATATACGGTATTCTTTAAAAGATTGTTGGCTTGGTGAGAGTATTGCAATTCGGATACATTATTTTGAATATTTTACAATGCTTAGATTAATTTTCTATCAGCTTGTCCTCAAAGTCTCTGGATAAAGACTACAAATAGCAGTGAGGTGGCTTAAGAAGAACACAATATAGAAAATTAGTGTGAGTTCTGTCTGCTGACATCCGTAGCTTCCTGGCAGCTTGGTGCCAGGACAATGGAAGGGTATCTGTTTCTGTAGGGAGTGGGTTTTTTTACTCATTTGGAACATGTGGCTTGTTAAATTGTTACAAGCACAGTAAAAAGCTTGAAAAGTGATATTGGTAACCTTCCCACATGCTGCAACCTTCAGCTTATCATGGGTTCTGCTGTGGTTGTCTCCACCTCTGGTATCTGTTGCTGCAGTACCAAAGAATAAACTGATAAAAACTCTGTAATTGGCAAGCACTTGAAATGCTTATTGCATCAAGGATGTAACAGGAAAGGATTTTTTTTCATCTTATTTTAAATTTTACAACCATATATTTGTACAATTTCTACTACTGTAGACTAATAATGCAACAGTATTCTGTTTATGTTTTATATACCACTTCTCTTTAAAAGAGATCTTGAAGCAGCTTAAAACAACATTCAAAATGATTAAAGAATTGTGGGGTTTTTTTCCCCATCTAAGAGTTTTTATTTAGGCCAAGCACTTGAAATTCTGAACTCTTGAGTAAAGTCTAGGTATAGAAAACTAGGTTCTTTTGAGAGTCAAAACCTTACAGGAAAAGTTTCGCCTAGGAGTGCTAATGTTGGTGTTTTTCTTATTACGGTGCAGGAATCCCTAGCCCCTGACCAAAAACAGTTTGCTGTCCGGGGAGTTCCTACTTTGCTTGAGGTCTCTGGCTTCGCCTATTTCTATGGTGCCTTCATGGTGGGCCCCCAATTCTCCATGACACGATATTACAAGTTGGTAAAGGGTGAGCTGACTGATGTTCCAGGCCAAAGACCCAACAGGTAAACTTCCAGGCTGTGGCCCCTACAAACCAACTGCCAAAGTCTCCCTCGTTAAGGATACATCTGTGCAGCTCCCAAACTTGCCCAACGTTGTTAATACTATTTGCATTGGGAGCCATTTGGGGATTCTCACTTCTTTTGGTCGTGAAATGCTGGTGTGATGTGAACCATTTCAGCCAAAACACACATTCCCTTTGTTTCTCGAAGTATGACACCAGAGGGAGTCTGAATTTTCTGACATTTGTTATAGCTTTGTTCCTGCTCTTAAACGTCTACTTCTGGGCACTTCCTTCATGATAATCTATACTGTGGCATCACCTTATATCGATGAGGAATATCTTGTCTCTGATGATTACATGGTAAGTAGTGCTAAAGGCTTCTATAACTTCACATTAAGGAGAATAAAATAAAAAAAATAGAAATAGCGTTTGGCTACATTAGGATAACAGTTTAGCTCACAAGAAACTTTATAACGATTGTCTTTTGAATAGCAACCTATAGTTCTCTGATCTAGTCTTTTTAAATTTTGTCTCCCCCAGATGCGCTGAATTTAAATTCCCAGAATTTTAGATGAAAATAAGATTTGAAATTCAACCAATCTAGAGGGCATTAGATTGAACAGCTTGATTTTAGTCATCTGCTAGTACAAATGAAACAGTATCCCTCGTTCTAAAACAACACCAGAAAAACCATCAAGTATCAGTTTTCTTTACCAATGTTTTTTTCCTCACTTATTTATTTTTGATAAGTGATACATTGAGTAGTATCTTTTGATGAAGGAAAGCAATGCCCATGTATCGCTAATATCTACTATAAACCCACTTCATGAGTTCCCTGAGTCAAATTCTCAAATGTTCTCTGTGGGAATGCATGCACTCAGTGCTTTGATTTACACATCCTAACAATTTATTTATTTTATTTTATTTTATTACATTTATATACCGCCCTTTCCCGAAGGACTCAGGGCGGTTTACAGGGTAATTAAAAACCAGATACAAAAGTTAAAAACAAGTTTAAAAAAAATTACATTTGTCCCTGTATAATTTCTTAATAGTTCACATTTTGCCTGCCATGGCTTTTTTTTTTTTTTTTTTTTGTATGCTGTTCCAAAATTTGAGACCAGGAAAGCTATTTCTGAAAGTGCCCTATTTGAGGTTCTGAGGTTGGGCTTATTTGTATCTAAAATGAACCCTGTGATTAAATGTTGGAGTATTAAAAACAAATTTGCTCCTTCTGGATTTTAAGAAATAACATTTTTTTTTTGTATTTACTATGTAATTTTATTTTGATTTTTCAAAATGTCTCTAAATATAAAATACTTTTACGATTGGTTTATGATATTGAACTGCATTTTTTATAGTATAAGCCACCTTGGAAAAATAAAATGGTTAGTGCTAGGAATTTATACAATTTTTTTTTTTGCTTCTGATACTAATCTTATCTTACAAATGTGCTCTTATAATGCAGAAACAGTCCTTCTGGTTTCGCTGTTTTTATATATTGATCTGGGGCAAGATAATGCTTTACAAGTACGTTACCTGTTGGCTAGTGACGGTAAGCCTGGATGTTGGCCAGTTTATTTCCTTTGTTTGGGGCCACCTTTGTTTTGACAAGGACCAATCCAGCTACTAAAACAATAATATATATAAATAGAAAAATAGATTTAAAAAAGTAACCAGAACATGGAACTGTTAATCTTCAAAGGCCCTCGCAAGACAGATGCATCTTTACAGAGAGTGCGTGAAGGCCAAACACAGTTCCCAGGTGATATTTAGGTCTCTGTTACTTGGGCAGGTGAGGCAGTTCTGGGTTATCTAATCTATTCAGTAGTTTAAAAATTAACATCAATCCTTTAAACTGTATCCGGAAAGCAATTTGGATTTAGTGCAGATCTTGTACCAGTATATATCATCCAGGCACTTTTCAGGATTACTCCCACATAGAATCTGTTATAATAGTAGTTCAGGCTGTCACTAAGATGGGGTAGCTAAATGTGACTTCAGGAATCATTGTAGCTGATGGGTTTACTTAAATTGTTCAGATCTATGCTCCTCACCACAGCTGCCGCATGTGAATCCAGATCAAGCTGGAAATCTCTTCTTTCAGGGAGACAAGCTGAATCTACTCTTTAGCCCACTTCATTAGTAATTAACACTGGATTTAATTTTAGCTTGTTCTTCATCTAGCCCAGACATGTCAAACACAAGGCCCGGGGGCCAGATCCGGCCCGCGAAGTGGTTTCATGTGGCCCGCGAAGCCATCCTGGAAACAGTGAGGGAACGGCCCCCGCTGCCTTGCCTCTGGCCCAGGCCGGCCAGGAGCCAATGTACAATTTTGTGGTGGTCATCTATGCTGAAACGCAGTCAGTCTTAGCTCCACAAGGCCATCTGGAAACAGCAAGGGATCGGCCCGTGCTGTGTCAGCACTGCCCCCTCGGTGGACGCTGGGGAGGTATCACCCTTTGTGAGGAATGAAGAAATGCACCATCGCCTGGAAGTGGTCAGCACATGGCCCTGCCTACTTCGGGCAGGCTAGGGGCTGGGCAGTGTTGTGCTTCTCTTCAGATTTGTGCCACCCGGCTCAGCCTCTCAGCGCTGTGAGGAGAGGGCCATGTGCTGGCCACTTCCAGGCGATGGTACATTTCTTCATTCCTCACGAAGGATGCCACTTCCCCAGTTGCGTTTCTTGCCTGTTTTTCTCCCTCCCCCATCTCAAATATTTTCCCACCACTCGGAAGGAAGGAAGGAAGGAAGGAAGGAAGGAAGGAAGGAAGGAAGGAAGGAAGGAAGGAAGGAAGGAAGGAAGGAAGGAGAGGGAGGGAGGGTCTGAGGGAAGTCCTGCCTTAGTCCTTCCCTGCTGCCCTTTCACCATCCCCTTGCCCCCTCCTCCTGGCCTAACCTGGGTGGTCTCCCATCCTATTGCTAAGGAAGCTTTGGAAACAAAGCCAGTTCTCCTCACATGGAGAGGGAGTGGGCCTCCCTCTTGACGTTGCCCTCATACCCATCATGAGCAACCTGGCTAAGGAGAGCAAGCACAGCAGCTGGGCACCCCCTTGGGGAAGTGAGGCTGGGCTTAGTGCTGTGGGTGCTTGAGGGCTAGGCTGGGCATTTGACCTCCGCATCACCGTCCAGCCTCCCCCCCCCCGCATGGCCTGAGAGGAACAGTGAGGCTCCTCCGGTGGACCATACCTCGGCACTTGCCCCGGTCCCATCTCCTTCTGCCAGAGACCCTCACATTTGTCCCACTCCTGCCCAGGCCCCCATAGGCACCCTTGACGTGAACAATGTAGAGCTGGCCATGCCCACCCAGTAGATCACACGCACTCCAGCCACGCCCAACCAGTAGGCCACGCCCACCCGGCCCCTCAAGGGTAACCGCAATGCTGATGCGGCCCTCAATGAAATTGAGTTTGACACCCCTGATCTAGCCCATTATTGTGTCTAGCCACTAATCTAGGGCATTGAATATGGCCCTGCAAATCTGTTTTCTAATTAGGTTAGATAGAATAATACTTAATTGGCATAACTTGATAATCCTATGTTATTTTCATTCCAGGAAGGAGTTTGCATCTTAACTGGGCTAGGCTACAGTGGAAGGGATGAAAAGGGGTTACCACAGTGGGATGCTTGTGCCAACATGAAAATCTGGATGTTCGAGACAACTCCTTATTTTACAGGAACCATTGCCTCCTTCAATACTAACACCAACAATTGGATAGCCCGGTGAGCATAACTTGGCTGTTTTCTGCAGAACAGTTGGAGTCAGTTGGAGAGTAAGAGTGGAATAGGAATGGGGCATGGGATTGTATTTGGGGAGATTAGCTGATTTTTGTGTGCAAGGGCTAAGATCTGAGTGAACAATTTGCAGCTCCCACAGCGTTTTTGACCACTACTGCAGAACATGAGCTGCAGGTCTCCCAGAGAGTTTGAGCAATAGAATGCATAAAAACAAAAACAGAGAAAACTCCCAAACTCAATAATGTGGTATTACTCTATCTTCTTACATCATTACCCAACCTGCTGTAGTTCGCTGAAAAATGTTAAGCCTTCCAAGATTGCTGTTTGGCTTGAAAAGCAGAGGATATACAGCCGGAGGCTAAGAGAATTGGGCTACTCAATGCCTAAAATGGGAGTATTAAATACTGTTGCTTTGTTCCATGATGAAAGGAATGCAGCTGTACAGTAGCTGCCTTCCACTTCCACACACACAGACAAAATTACTCTAGGAATTATTTTGACTTAAGAGTAAGGAGCTATTCAGAGCACTGAAACAGTAGCTCTGATTTCTGGTACTCCCAGTGAGGGGCTTTTATATCGTATTTGGAAGTTTTAGTAAGCATCACTTGTATCCTCTCATCATTCAAAGCTAGAGCCTGCTGACTTTTAATACTTGCTCTTTATGTTGAACGGCCTGAAGTTAAAAGAAAAATAAAATGTTGGCAATTTCTTGGATGGCTTTGTTAAGTGTTTTTTTCTGGAGAAACAAAGTAATTACGTTGACACTTGCCCTGACAATATTACATTTCCATTCCTAGCTATATGTACAAACGCCTGAAATTCCTAGGAAACAAGTTACTATCGCAAGCTTTATCTTTGCTTTTCCTGGCTGTCTGGCATGGGCTACACTGTGGGTATCTAGTTTGCTTCCAAATGGAGTTCCTGATTGTCACAGTGGAGAGGCAGGTGAGGACCTTTTTAAAGTGTTACCTTAGATAATATTTAATATCTGGATCTGCCTTTAAAAAAGCAGACAGATTGAGTGAATTATAGATCAAGTGACAAAGTTGTACTGAGGCATCCACGGGCACAAGAAAGAAGAACAGCCAGACTGATAAAACCAGCCAAGTCCCGCTTTGTTTTCTACATGCAGCACTGCATTTATGCTCAAAGGGAATGGAAGCTGTAGCGGGACACTGCTTTCATTCTAGCGAAAGGAGCGAGATCAGACGCCCCTAAAGCTGTATTTGGTTCATTCACAGCTCACTGAATCGGGTGGTTTCAGATTACATTTTAGCACGTGGATGGATCCAGCAATTATCACAATGTGGCAAGGACTTTTAAATACTTGGAAGTTGCTTTTGAGGTTCCTCAGCAACACTTTTGTGTCAAGTTGAATTCTTCTCAAGAGAATGAAATAATGTCAAGTCTGTGCATTTCAGTGTGCTGAAGACCTTAGTAAATGTAAATCCATGAAGGAAAAGAAATAAATCAGAGAAATGCAGATTACATTCTTTGAAGTGGTTGACAGTTGCAACACATTGGCATAGGGAAACAGTCTCTTGATGAACCCAGGACAGTTTGAAGCTGAGCAGTTTGCGGCTGATTGGCAACTTGTGATAATTTATTGAAATACCAAACGATTGTTGAAGCAACTGCTGCTCTAGCGAGATGGCAATAAGCTCACTGAAGAGATTTTTCTGGGAGGAAGGAAAGTAAAAATGGGCAAGCAGCACAGAGCCATGTTTTGCTTGTTCATCTGTAAGCTTAAAGCTCATTATGGTTTTTTTTTAAATTACAGGCTATTAGACTGGTAGAAGACAGCCCGTTTCTGTCTGCCTTGGCTTCAAACATCCTCTTGAGGCCCTTCTTCTATGTGATTCAGCAAACTATTCACTGGATGTTCATGGGATATTCTCTAGTACCATTTTGCCTCTTTAGCTTGGAAAAGTGGATTAAGGTACCCAAAAAAGCCAGATTCTCTGGAAGAGGGCATTTCCCCTCTATTTACTGGCTGAAGAAAGACATAGCACACTGACTTCCTCATCCTCTTTTGCAGGTGTACACGTCTATTTATTTCGTAGGCCATGTGTTATTCTTCACGCTGCTGTTTACGTTGCCTTATCTTCGAAAAATATTTGTGCCACGAAAGGAAAAGTTAAAGAAAACTAAGTAACGGCCAAAAGGTGAGAGAACTATTCCCAAGTAGTCACTAGAGCATAGTAGTTTTGGATGACATCTAGTTGATTTCTTTTGCTTTTCTTTTCAGATTGTACCGTGTGTGCATTTATTACAGGATGGTTAAAGCGTCACCTGCCAAATTTGCTGTGGACAAACTGTATTACAGTGACCGGGGTGAAAGAGCACAGGGGTTAAGACCCCAAACTGAGGGGAACAGGCTGCAGACTTCTGTACCCTTTCTACAGATTGCCTTATCTCAACTTCTCCCCAGACACTTCCATCTCTGCAGTGTCAGATGATTGTAAAGCACTTGATCCAGCTACCGTCTAGGAATGGAGCATCTGCCTGACTTTTTTACCTTCCAATTCCACTAGATAAAATTGGTCCAAGTTGCTTTTTCATTCATGCTTCAGCTGCTTTTTTCCCACCGGAATTTTGGAACCGGTACTATTTTTCTATTCTTACTAGTGTTATTTGTGGCTTACGGCAAAGAATGAGGAACATGGTTAAATATGGCATACTGATTCTTCAGAGGTTGACCTTTTCTCCTGTGTACACATGGTTACCCACTTTATCTTCACACCTTGTTCTTGTGCCTTTCATGATGTGCACCACGGCAACCGAGTACACTTTTTATACAGGCAGTTGCTTATATACAATAGCAATCCTGGCAGAGTTTCAGCAGTGGTGAGTACACTTCAGCCAAAGTGTTTGCTCAGATAATTCTATTTCTCCCGATCACTTGGAGGAGATAAATAGTCACAGGAATCTTGTCAATTTGGCTATCACTGGGACTAGGTGAGGCTACCTCTGGAAACAGTGATGGCGTTGCTGTTATTCAGTGGTCTCTAAGTAGCCTCCAAAACTGTTTATTCCAGGGGTCTTCAAACTTGGCCCTTTTATGACTTGTGGACTTCAACTCCCAGAATTCCTCAGCCAGCAAAGCTGGCTGAGGAATTCTGGGAGTTGAAGTCCACAAGTCATAAAAGGGCCAAGTTTGAAGACCCCTGGTTTATTCAATTGACTTGCTATAGTTCATGGAGATACAGGGAAATATTTTTTTAGATTGGAGATACAGATGAAATGACTGTCAAGGAGACTTGGCGGTTATGTGCGGCTGTCATGGCAAAAGCATAAATAATCACAAAGGAAAATTAGTCTCCAGGAAGTTTTCTATAATCCAGAGGAAACTTTAAAGGGCCTAAAGATACTGATATAAGCAAATAAGATGGTAGAAGTTAGCTTTGTGCCATACCAGTTTCCTATTTATGTTTTGATTAAAATAATTTTGGGGAGGAAAAAAAGGTGGAGTGGGGAACCTGGTGGACATGTACAGTAGTGGCCAAAATTGTGGAAACCTTTTGGGAAAAGTGTATTTTTTGAGGTTTGATGGCTAATAACACCACTTGGGGGGGGGGGGCAGTAGTACCATAAAATTATGTATCAATGGAAAGATAATTTAATCAAGAATGTAATACAAGTTACAAAGTTTGTTCAATTATCTGTACTGCATTCTATGAAAAGTTATAGCCAAATAACCAGAAAACGGAAGCACAACTTGCTTAGGTTGATATCAGGTAGCTTTCCTTCATCTGATTGTAGCCAATGAGCATGAGTGTTTAGAGAGCCAATCAGGTGTCATCTTGTTTTGACAATGAACCAATCGGATCACAGTAGAATTCAGTTATTGATGTCATGTATTAAAGCTGAGAGGAGGACATTTGTCAGTGTGTTATGTGATCACTATCAAGTTGGTTGGGTTTTTTTTGTGTTCTTTCATTTAGTGAGCTTGTAAAATGTAATAAAATTAAAACAATGCTGCAAAGAGTTGACTGGTTGCCCAAAAAGCAATGTAAAATAGTATTATTAAGTGAACAAGGCTACAGTTATAAAGAAATTAGAAGAAAAATTGGTGGAAACTTAACCAAAGGTGGCATTTCTACTGTACACTTTTCCCAAAAGGTTTCCACAATTTTGGCCACTACTATACAGCAACTATTGCTAACCATTATTTAAGAGCTGTGGTGATGCAATGGTTAGAATGCAGTATTGCAGGCTTGCTCACTGCCAAGAGTTCGATTCTAACCAGCTCAAGGTTGACTCAATCTTCTATCCTTCCAAGGTTGGTAAAATGAGGACCCAGATGGTTGCGGGCAATATGCTGACTCTGTAAACCACTTAGAGAGGGCTGTAAAGTTAAGTGCTATTGCTATTAAGTATCACACTGCTATATACAAAAAATCTTTTATTTGCTACAAAAAAGGATGTATTTCCCATAAATAAGGGTACAGTACATAACATTTACAATACAGAGAGCCCTGTTAGATCAAAATATAGGCTGAGAATCTATAAACAAAACAAAAGGCTTATACAACTCCCCACATTTCTTCAAAAGCTGTGGTGATTTTAGCACAAGTCAAAGCAGCAGAGAGTGGATAGTTGCTGATAGATATGGTCTTTTCTGTGTAGTCAACATTAAGCTGAAGGAGGAAAATGGCAACCAGTCAAGTTTTCTATAGTATATATGTTATTGCTTAATATCTAGGTGATTAATACTCCAATCAATTATACAACAGAGAATGTAAGTTAGACAAATGATCTAACTTCCCAGAAAACAAATTTCGGTTTCTATACCTCTGTAAATTGGTGCACTCTTAAAAAAACCAGCTCCATAATCTCAGCAACTTAGGTTTCCCTCTTTAAGTGGTAAGTCAGCGCAGGAGACTATTAGCACTAGTATTCCCACCCCTCTTTATAGAAATGTACCAAGTTTAAGGTAAAGGTAAAGGTTCCCCTGCACATGTGTGCTAGTTGTTTCCAACTCTAGGGGGCGGTGCTCATCTCCGTTTCAAAGCCGAAGAGCCAGCGCTTGTCCGAGGACATCTCCGTGGTCATGTGGCCAGCATGACTAGAGGCCAAAGGCGCACGGAACGCTGTTACCTTCCCACTGTAATGGTCCCTATTCTTCTACTTGCATTTTTGCGTGCTTTCGAACTGCTAGGTTGGCAGAAGCTGGGACAAATAACAGGCGCTCACTCTGTTACGCGGCACTTGGGATTCGATCCGCCAAACTGATCAACAAGCTCAGCGTCCTAACCCACTGAGCCACCGTGTCCCTGTCACAGGGACCAAGTTTACAGTACGTGTTTTTAAGACACTTAATCCATAACAAGAGCCATTATAGGTAGTCCTTAACTTACATCAATTCATATAGTGATTGTTCAAAGATACAATAGCACTGAAAAAAATAACATGACTGTTTTTCTCTTACAACTGTTGCAGCATCCCCATGATCACTGATCAAAATTCAGATGCTTGGCAACTGACTTGTGTTTATGACAGTTGCTGTCCTGAGGTCACGTTATCATCTTTTGCAATCTTCTGACAATCAAAGTCAATGGGGAAGTTAAATCCACTTAACAGTTGTGTTACTAACTGAACAACTGCAATGATTCACTTAAGAAATGTGGCAAGAAAGGTTCTAAAATGGGCAAAACTCACTTAACAAATGTCTTGTTTAGCAACAGAAATTTTGGGCTCAACTGTGGTCAGAAGCTGAGGACTACCTATATTATCTTTGCTGCCAGAACCTCAATTAAGATGGAGGTGAGATAACTGGCTTGCAAATAAGAGAGAGGGTCTAAGAGCATATACAGGCCTTACCGATCCATGAGCAAACGCCCCCACAATGATGGCTATAGGATCCGCAGTAGGGACTAAGTCACGCATGTCTGTCACCTGAGGGGCTGAGAAAGAGGTGCCTAATTTTGTGCAGCCCACAGGGAGGTGATCTGTCACTGGGTTCTTGATCACCTACAGGGAAAAAAACTGGATTGAGCTGGTAATAGAAACATAATTAATCTTCTATAGAATCATAGTCGAATTAGTACCTTTAACAGCTTCTGAGGGCCATCAGCAGCTCTGACACTAAACTTATGCAGCAGCTGAACTAAGGAGAGACAAAGAAACACTGAGAATACAGAAGTACCGGTACATATTGTTAGTTGCTTGCAACAATCCCATCCAAGCAGTGGTTTTCAGAATATTTTCTTTTTCCACAGACCAGGGCTGTCAAACTGCTGGCCCGCAGGCTGGTTGCATCATGTGGAGGCCGCACCCACCCCAGCTCTGGCAATGCAAAAAAAAAAGTAGCGATATGTCGCCACACGTCATTTGGCACGGCGAGTTTGACACCTATGCCATAGACTAATGCATAATTCATGACCTACTAATTAATATGACCTGACAGGGAAAGCTAATATCCATTTGTCACCCCCAGAAAGGGAAAGTGATTTAATTTAGTAACATAATGTAAAAATACTTTCAACCCAGATGATGGCTCTCTAACCTTCTTAGCAGACCAATGGACTGACAAAATGCAGAATCATACAAAAAGCCCGGTTCTCTACCCTTAAGAGATTGAATGGATTTACATTTGCAATGTAAAGCACAAGTGACTGTAAGACTCAGGATCATATATGGAGCCTTGGACCTTTTAAAAAATGGTGCCACAGGATAAAATGTTAGTTATATAAATGTAAAATAGATGGAACATAATCACATCCATGTATTTCATTAAATTATAATTACATGTAAACTACAGTGAACTTCAACTTTTTATAGTTCAAGCCCCAGCATTATTTCAATATTTTATGTTTGCTCTTTACTTCTTGTACTGAATACAAAATATATTGTACTTCCAGGCTCAACAAAAAGGCAAATATGTTCCAGAAATAGTATCAGAAATTCCATTGCTTCAGTATGTTACCCTAATGTGACGGACAGGTTATAAACTAACAGCACCTGGAAATATAACTACCTAGGCTACCCTATATAAACATTCTGCAAGGTAGTGTGCACCTGTATCAGACTAGTTTAATACAAAGATCCACAGACAAACATTGCTCAGTATGCTTAATGGGGTGGTATATCTTAGTTGCATTTCTTACCCATAAGACCACAAAAACGATCAAAGGTGCGAGGAATTCTTGTCTGTGGATTGACTTCAATAAGAACATTTTTTTCTGTATGGATGTATACTTGGAGAAGGCCAGCTCGGTTTAAGGGACTATCCATGAGCATCAAGAGGCTCTAAAGTAAAAAAATGAAAAATCATATATGTACCTATTTAAAAAGCAAAATCTAGGAAGTATCTCTCAGAAGACTTCAAGACTGTTGTAAAGAATATATGAGAAAGGGCAGTGCCTGAAGAAAGTATTAGTATATGCATAACTAAGAAATAATAGTGAAAAAATAAAAAGGAGCATTTGTGGCGTGATTCAAAAACAGAAATGCCAGCATTAGTTTCTGGCCTTTTCATGAATGTAATTTCCCATTTAATATTTCAGGAACAGAGGTGGGCCATAAAACTGGACTTAAACCTGCATAGAATACCTGGTGGGTGATATCTGGTCGAACTCCTCCAGGGTCTCTGCCATTCCTCAGAAGCAAGGATTTATGCTTGTCACAATTAAGCAATTCATATGTTTTCCCAACCTTAAAACAATAAAACAGTGGCAAATTAGGAAAAGCTCCCATTCACAGATAAACTTTTCTATATGACTTCTGAACTCCCTGGTTCTACACCACTGGTTCTTGAGCAAGAGACATTTACGTTCTGTCTGACACATGGCACTCCATATATTGAATTTGTGGGAGGAAATGGCAATTTTATTTCTCAACAGAATTTCCCTTACTATATCAGTGCTCTTAATCTAACATCGTGTTTTAAGAAACTAAGATCGCTGCACCCCATACTACCGGTTATGACACCTACGCTTAAATATATGGCCTCTGATAATAGTATTGCCTCGGTTCTTCTTCCCGACATTTTTTTTTTAAAAGCCGTCCAAATACGCTGGGATTACAATTTCCAGAATCCGTCCAAAGTGACGATTCCGGCGGTTGCTCTCAACCTCCCCGCGGACACAACCAGCTTGGGAACTGCTGGCCGAGAAACGCTGCCGTCAGGATAGGATCTTTTGTCCCGCACACAGATTAAATCCAACGTATTTCAGAGAAAGGCGATAAAGCCGCCCCCACCCACCCACCCACCCCCGAAGGAGCTTTCGCCTTTGGCGACTGCTTCGGAAGGGGAGTTTAAAGCCGCTTCTCCTCCCGGATCCTCCTCCGTGCTCTTCCCCGAGACTTTAAAACTTTGCCCAGCACTCTCGGCCAGCCTGGCGCGCCTCCTCGCACCTTGACGCTCTCCAGCGACGCTCCCTCCAGGATCACCACCAGCCGCCTCTTCCCGGCGCGGCGGGGATCAAACGCCTCTCCGTCCGCAGAGCCGCCCTCCGTGCGGAGACGCTTCCTCGCGGGGCCCGCCGCCATCTTTAAAGCGGCGAACTCGTGGTTTTCTCCCACGGGGGGGGCGGGGCAGCGGCTTCCTCTTCCGGGGTCAGCCACTTCCTGTTCCCGAATTGCGCTTTCGCTTCCAGGCGCTCGAGCCACGGACGGAAACGAAGCCCCACACTGTTCGCACTGGCGCACGTTGCGTTTCCAGATGGGCCGAGCCGCAAATGACGAAGCGCCACTAGGCTAATGGCTGGAGAGCCATTAGCCGCTTTCGGGGCCGCTCGAGCGCCACGCTTGCGCAAGGGGAAAAGCCCTTCCGGCCTGACCCGGAAACGTTTTTCAGAGCCCGCCGTTTCCTGTGTCCTTCTCTGCGGCGCGGCGGCGTGACTGAGGAACGAGGGTGAGGGCTGGTTATCCTCGGAGGCGGATGCCGGGAGGTTTTTCTGAGAGGAGCAGACGCATTTTAGAGCCTCCGCCTGCTTCCCCGAGGATGAATTCTCTGTAGTGAAGGGGCAGCAGACATGTGGGGGAAGGGAGCGGCTGGCTGATCCAGTGCTTTTAATGAGACCGTTTCATACAAGGGGCATGCTGTAGGATGGGCGGATTTTATTCATGATTTAACAGCTGTGCTGAACGAATGGGGGGGGGCTGAATTCGCTTGCATTACCCCGCTCCATAGACAATTGCCCCGCTTGCATGGCTTTTTGTTGTTGTTAGTTGCGAAGTCGTGTCCGACCCATCGCGACCCCATGGACAACGTTCCTCCAGGCTTTCCTGTCCTCTACCATCTTCTGGAGTCCATCTAGGCTCACGCCTACTGCTTCAGTGACTCCATCCAGCCACCTCATTCTGCCGTCCCCTTCTTCTCTTGCCCTCAATCTTTCCCAGCATGAGGCTCTTCTCCAGTGAGTCCTTCCTCCTCATTAGGTGGCCAAAGTATTTGAGTTTTAGCTTCAGGATCTGGCCTTCTAAAGAGCAGTCAGGGTTGATCTCCTCTAGGACTGACCGGTTTGATCGCCTTGCAGTCCAAGGGACTCGCAGGAGTCTTCTCCAGCACCAGAGTTCAAAGGCCTCAATTCTTTGGCGCTCAGCCTTTCTTATGGTCCAACTTTCACTGCCATACATTGCAACTGGGAAGACCATAGCCTTTTTAGAAGCCTGTAATACCGCGCTTCTGTACTGGGTGATGTTCCTTAATAAAAAATTAACTTTCGCTCTTGGCATCCTAGCAGTAAAGAATGGCTGCTTTATCATATCTTATCTACATATACCATGGTCCGTATAAGTGGTTAGCAAGTTTCAGGATTCTTATTGGTGTTCTCGGCACAGAATTCTTCATTCAGAGATAATTACATACATAAAATACTTCATGCACAGTTCACTTCTACTTCCATACTTTAGCGAAATTTTGCAGAATTGTGTAATTGTATAATTCTGGACCTGTCTCCATAACAAGGTTAGCCATGGCTCAAAGCCTGAAAGACTTTGCTGGCCGCCTGCCTACTGGCCCGCGTGGGATGAGCACTGCTTTAAAGTTGCTGTTGGGTGCTGGAGCTGCAGCTTATGGAATCCGTGAGTCTGTCTTTACAGGTAGGTAACTTTTATTCTAATTCTTTAATCTCTTTCTATTGTTCAACTGATGGTGGTAACACCAGAATGCTTTTGATTTCTACAGTGGAAGGTGGACAAAGAGCAATATTCTTCAACCGCATTGGTGGAGTTCAGCAGGATACTATTCTTGCAGAGGGACTTCATTTCAGGTATTCATCTAGGGCAGGGGTCCCCAACCCCGGTCCATGTATCAGCACTGGTCCGTGGCATGCCAGCAACTGGGCCACGCAAACAAGCGAAGCCCCATCCGTGAGATGCAGGCAGCACACAAAACCACACCCCCTCGGGTCAGCAGAAAAATCTCCATGGAACCAGTCCCTGGTGCCCAAAGGGTTGTGGGCCGCTGATCTAGGAGATTGGGTGGTGTAATAAAAAAAATATTTAGAATTTACCAGTAATTTCAAGGCAATATCTTCATACCAATGTTTCCAAAGATATTTTCCCCAAAATTTAATTTGGTATTACTTCAGTTTGGGAAGATAGTTTTTAAATTTTCCCTCAAAGCTATTTTAAAAAAACCCTCATTTTGATATAATTTCTATTTTTGTTAAGATAGTGCTCTTAAAAATTTCAGAAATATTTTCTCGTTAAAGAGTAAAGTTTAAGTTATGTGGAAATATTTGTATCTCCAAATAAGAGGCATAGGATTTTATTTCTTTTTTACATCTCATTCAGTTATAATTATTGCTAATCTCCACAGAATTCCTTGGTTCCAGTATCCAATAATTTATGATATTCGAGCCCGGCCCCGCAAAATTTCGTCACCAACAGGATCCAAAGGTAAGAACAGAGTTGCACAGAGTTTTTACTTCCTAAGAAGTCAGGATGATGTATGTAGATATTTCTCCATCTTTAGTCTTTATAACAATGCCACAATGAAGTTTATACTAAGAATGATGTCACAAAACCATTGAAATCTATAAGTGACCATTGTGGAGTAAATAGGATTTGTGTTTCTATAATTTTGAGTTTTGCATTCTATATCACTTTTGATACCCTTCTGTTGGTACTTGGAAGATCATACAGTTGTCTGGCCAGAATGTAAATTAAGGACTTCAAAACAACTGATTCGGGATGAGAATGGCAGCTGCATACAAAGAAAATCTATATAAAATGTATTATAGATGGCATCTACCACCTGAGAGGTTAGCAAAAATGTTTAAAAACACATCTAGCAATTGTTGGAAATGTAGGCAAAAGCCAGGCACGTACTACCACCTTTGGTGGACATGCCCCAAAGCAAAACAAATCTGGTCAAAAATACATACCGTATATACTTGAGTATAAGCCGAATTTTTCAGCCCACTTTTTGGGCTGAAAAATTCCACTTCGGCTTATACTCCAGTCAACAACTTACCGAGGACTTGTGCGCGGCCGAGGCTTTGGTGCTTCCGGGATCGCGCGCACCTCTCCCAAGCCACCGCCGTCCGGAGACCTGCCGAAGTTTGGGGAGGTTTGGGGAGGTGCGCGCGCACCTCCCCAAACGTCGGCAGGTCTCCGGACCTCCGCGCCCTGCCTGCCTGCTTCTTTCCACTGTGGAAAGAAGCAGGCAGGCAGGGCGCGGAGGTCCGGAGACCTGCCGACGTTTGGGGAGGTTTGGGCACCTCCCCAAACCTCCCCAAACGTCGGCAGGTCTCCGGACGGCGGCGGCTTGGGAGAGGTGCGCGCGATCCTGGAAGCACCGAAGCCTCGGCCGCGCGCAAGTCCTCGGTAAGCTCCGGGCGGTCACTTGCTTCGCGTCTCCTGAGGGAAGGGGGGGCGACTGGAGCGGGCGTGTTTCCTCGCCTGCTGGGCGCCGCGATTTGCCCGGGGAACGCGCGGGCCCCGAATGGCAGCGTGGAGCGAGGAAGCGGACAGCCAGGGCTTCCCCGAGAGCCGCGGCCACACAGGGTATTCCTGTGTATTCAGGCTTGCAAAATGGCGGATCGAGCCTCTGCTGGCGGCAGAGGCTTGCAGAGCGCGGATCCAGCCTCCGCCGGCGGCGGAGGCTTGCAGAACGGCGGATCGGCTTATACTCGAGTCAATAACTTTTTCCAGTTTTTGGGGGTGAAATTGGAGGTCTCGGCTTATACTCGAGTCGGCTTATACTCAAGTATATACGGTACATGGTTAGATAAAATGCTAAGAAAACATGTAGATCTTAAGCTGGAATCATTTCTCTTAGGTATAACCTCAGAAAACTATGATAAAAATGTGTATATGTAATGTTACAAGTATTAACAGCAGCGAAAATTACATTTGCACAGTACTGGAAAAATGAAGTGGAAGAAGAGAAAATTTAAAAAAAAAATTGGACTGTGGAAATGGACAGGTTCACATTGAAAAAGGAAACGGAAAGAAGATCAGACATGGGATGTATTTTACCAATGGCTAGAAAAAAGGGGTAGAGAGTAGGAACTTAAGATATATTATCTAGTTAAATATTTGTACCCAGACAACACATTGTTTACTAAGCACTAAAGATTTGTAATTATAAAAAAAATAATAAAAATATGTTTAAAAAAAAGAAAAAAACAACTGATTCAGGATGGTGTAATTAGACATATAATCAGACTTGAGAAATAAAATAGAATGCACTTTAGAGATCGTGGTTGACTTGATTTTGTCTCTAGATCTGCAGATGGTGAATATCTCCTTGCGTGTTCTATCAAGGCCCAATGCTGTAGAATTGCCCAGCTTATATCAGCGACTTGGACTAGACTATGAAGAACGGGTTCTTCCTTCCATTGTCAATGAAGTACTCAAAAGTGTGGTAGCAAAGTTTAATGCGTCACAGCTCATTACCCAACGAGCTCAGGTTTGTCCTTTTATGATACCAGACCTGTCTTCCTGCACTTAATCCTACTTTTCACAGGTGTGTCCAGTAGTTTACTGGTTGCAGATGATTTACGTACTAAGCAATTGTTTGGGGAACAAATGAGATCTTTTGAAAATTTCCTCTAGGCAAGAAATTGAGTGGGAAATATCCTGACTTGGTAGCAGACATGCATAGGCAAGTAGTACAATGTGGCTGCAGAAATAGCAAATGTAGTTTTAGAGTATTTTTTTATTCTGCCTTGCTCAGATCTTGCATTAACTATTAAGTCCAGGGGTTTTTTTACGTTTATTTTTATTTTATTCAAAACAAGGTTCAAATACAAAATACAAAACTAAAAAAAAAAGAAATTCCAAAAGGACAAAACACACAAAACATAAAAGAATCAAAGCATTAAAAAGGTGCCTCAATAAAAGACATTATACACATATTATTCCCTCTAGTTGAATACTGATTAATATAGTACTACAGCATTAATTTCCACCCTTGCGAAACAAGCCCTCCAAATTTTTTAAACTATTAAATCTATTTACAACTTGTTGACCTGTGTTATATATGTTATATTAATGACCAAGTAGTTAATGGAAAAAACAATATTAGTGAAACAAAAGTTCAAAACTGTTAACAAGCTGTTATTGTAATCCACTCACAGAAAAATTTACCACAGCATCTTGTCTATCCCAAATCATCCCAGAAGTTATAAACAGATGCCCTGGGTCTAATATTCATGTTTGTTTGTTAATATCGTCCCTAGTCAATTGTTATTTAATTAAATATAGTAAATTCAGTCTCCAAAATATGTCTATCTTCCAATCAAAGTGCAAGCAGAAGTAATTGCCAATTAACTGTAATAAATCCATCCAGTCTCCCTCAGACTTCGTAGAGATCTGGAATCTCTTTCCCTTGTAGTCAGAGCTATAAAGTTGAATGAATGTGCAGGCTTAAACTTCAGAACAGCAGATAAAATCCACTTTGCTGGTTCTCCAGCCATGAAATTGTTCCTTTGATCTGGAACTGGATCAAAGTCCTTTTGTGTATATTCATCCGCATCCAAAAATAAAGCTTCAGATCTTTACATTCTTTTTTAACAATCATTAAAGGTTTGATCAAGCTTTTGAGAGAGGAACCCAGCTAGGAGCTGCACATCTCCCCATCCTGCTTTTTTGGGTTTCAGAGACTGTGCAGCCTTCTTAATCTGTAAAACCTAGCCGGGGAACAGAGAACAAAAAAAGTATGTTTGCCTCTATATTTCAATCCAGGTTTATAAGCAAAGTTCAATGGAACTTTTGCAAATTCAAAAAATACAGAAACCAGTGGTGAGAATCTGAGAACTCTTCATCCCTCCCACCTGAACCTCATGCTTTCCATACGGAAGGGACAAGAGGTTACCCAGAACAACATATATCAAAAGAAAGAAAAAGAAAAAGCAATTAGAATCCAGCCAGAGGTTGAAATAAATCAACCCCCATTAATCAACTTTTAAAACAGTAAGCAAGATAAAACAATGTAGCCAAAAAGTGAAAGTTAAAATTCTGATGTGCATAGAAGACGAAACTGCTCGACAGGAAGATGGATACGCCCAATGACTTTTCAATCACTTCCAGAGGGAATTGGAATCTTCAAGACCCCCCCCCTCCCTTGCCCACTGGGTCAAGGTCGTCCAAAGGTTGTCTTGGGTCACTCCTAAGTGCTCCCATTCAAAACCAGGGAGAGCACTGCCAAAGACCCAGCTTTTGCAGTGGAATCAGCAGATCGTGGATAAGAAAAAAGTAACTCTTACCTTGCAGAGCAGCTATCTTGAAAAGGGCCCAGTATTAAGCCCAGTTCTTTAAGAATTATTATGGCTTTTTTTTTAAAAGAAAAATGCAGGGCTTTTTTTCTCATAGAACGCTCAGAACGGAGTTCCGGCACTTTTTTTGGATGGAACCTTGTAGGGTAGGCAAGGCGGGTTGTATGACATCTGTGAGTTCCGGCACCTTTTTTTTTCTTTTACAAAAAAAGCACTGGAAAAATGTATTCTACTTGAAGAAGAAGAATGTAAGAATTTACAAAATAAATAAGGTCAGGAAGAGGCAATGAGAACCATTGGATAATTAGAAACAAATATCATGAAAAGAGACTGAGAGGACAGGGAATATTTAGTCCTTAAAACTGAAGGGAATTATGATGGCAGCTTTCAGATATCTGAAAAACTGACATTGAGGGGGAAAAAACACTTCAAAAGACTGTTCAGATATATGACTTTTAAGTTGATTTATTAAATTTAAATGTTGCCCATCCCACTATCCAAAGTTACAGGAAGGCATATTATGTTTAAATATCAAATGGTAAGAGCCGTTTAACAGCAGAATCGATCAGACAGGTAGTGGTGATGGACTCCTCTTGCTGGGATGTTTTGGACATGAGTGGATAGATTTTTGTACCAAAGGGATAGGTGCAAGGATTTAAATGGTCACTTCAGCAACATGATTCTGTGACTTATGTTTTTGTCACTTTTTCTGGGCAAAAGGAAATATCCTTGAGCAAGAACTGTGGCTTTTTTTTTTTAGGTATCTTTGCTTATTCGACGGGAACTGACAGAGCGAGCAAAGGATTTTAGCCTTATATTGGATGACGTAGCTATCACAGAGCTGAGTTTTAGCCGAGAATACACGGCAGCAGTTGAATCCAAGCAAGTGGGTGAGTTGATGCTTAAATTAAAGGAAACTGTAACAGCTGGAGAAACCGAAAAAAGAAGACTGGATTTGAAAATAGGATCATGCTAGCAAAGGGCTGCAGGGAAAAACATTCCTGAAAAATTCTTTAAACTCGTCCCTATATGAGAGGCAGGTGGGCAGTTGCTCAACATATAGGTAAATTCCATTCTAAGCAATTCTCTCTCCTGTCCTATGATCCAGAATAAGGGGTATGCAGTCCAACTTGGGGTTTCTGAGTGCACACATGAGAGAAGAGAAACACATAAAAGTATATTTATGTAGCATGTTACTTTGTTATATAGGAACAGACACCACCTATGGTTACTGCTGGTAAAAAGATTGACAAGAACACTAGAAGGCACTACATCATTTTACAATGCCATTTTTATTGCCTATTTTTCTGAAGAAGGGCTGTGTATTCCATGATTTGCATACATCTTATTGAAGCTTCAGATGAGAATCCTTTCTGCGAGCCTATGTGGTCATTTGAACGGTTTGCTTTTACTCTTGCCACAGGCTGCGGCACAAACCGCCTATATTATGTCGTCTCCTCTCTTTGATCCTTTTTGTCTTTTGCTTCCTGTGGCAGCCATGCTCTCCCCCCTCTTGTCCTCAGTCCTTGCTCTTCCGTTCTCCTGAATTGGATTCCGGATTATCCACAGGAGACCATCTGTGATTTAATGTCAGATCACTCAGGTGTTGTTGTTTTTCATTTTGTTTCATAGGAAATCAAGATAAGTTAGAGGGCAATACTGAGACCAATAAATTAATTACATTTACTTCCCACATAATTTTTATAAGAGACAGGGTGTAGGTGTAAATCAGTTAATTTTAAAGTTGGATATTCTAAAAGTAGTTTAAAGTGATATAAGTTTAATGCCAGTCATATTGTAATGTAATGTAAGAAATTGGAAGAATTAAATAAGTAGTGCTCGGATCCCACTTTTAAAATGATGCATCCATCGTACAGCATGTTACTCGAATGCTATATTAGCTCTCTGCGTGAAAAAAAGGTTGGGTTTTTGTTTTAAATCAGGATTCTCCAAACGGTCAATCTCACTATCCATCTTTTATTATGGTTAGTTGCACAGTCAGCTAGATGTTTAGACTCGATTTGGCATTTTTATTTACCTATCCATTATTGTTATTTGTATTACTATTAGTTCAATATTATTTTCATGTAAATGAGGATTGATGAAAAATCTGAAACTTTATGAAGCAGTTAATGAGTTGAAGACTTTGGGAAGCCCTGTTTTAAATAAAGAATAAATGTTTGTTATAATATCATGTAATTCATTGTAATACTAGCTGGGTGACCTTGTGCCTGTCACTGACTCTCAGCCTAATTCACCTCACAGGGTTGTGAGGAAAATAGGCGTATTAGATACGTTCACTGGCTGGAGTTGTTTATAAAAAAAATAAAGGCGAAATGTAAACTTAAAGACTATCTAAAAAGCTGGAAATTTACATTTGGCTTTCCAGGCTGAAAAGTCCAGTAATTTGTTTGTGACTGAATATTTAATAAATGCAAGAAGTAATTAGCAACATTCTGGCATTTCCACATGTTTATTACATGACTCTGGTTCTTGCCAAGATACTATTTTCTCTCTGTTCTCTAGCCCAGCAAGAAGCTCAGCGAGCACAATTCCTTGTGGAAAAAGCAAAGCAAGAACAAAGGCAGAAGATTGTTCAGGCTGAAGGTGAAGCCACAGCTGCTCAAATGATATCCTTGCTTTGATGTGAGAGGGAAAGATTGCTACAGGTTTCAGGCGCTTTGGATGTAGCAGTAGAATGCAAGAGCACGCTAATCTTCACATAACGTGGTTTCAGGTAAAGTAATGCAGCTTAAGCATAGCTGAGGGGATGGCAAAAGATGAGCCTGAGTTCAAAACTTTTAAGAAATGCGACCTTAACTGATTGCTCACATTGGAGAAGCCCTCAGCAAGAACCCAGGTTACATCAAGCTGCGCAAGATCCGTGCTGCCCAAAATATCTCCAAAACGGTAAGTATTAGACTAGTGGATTTGCTTTCGTATATGTGTACACCTGTCCACCCTCAGCTGCTGCTTTCACATTGTACCAGGCCAAGTGATGAATCCAAGGCGAATATGATATGCTTCTCCTGATGTTCAGCTTTACCCCGAGTGCCTGCTGATCTCCTCATCTTAACAAGAGCCAAGAAGGCTTTGACTCTTGTTGTAAGAGCAGGCCCACATCATTTCAGCGGGCTGTACTCAGTCGTGGTCACTTGCAGAACAGGTGTCACAGACTAGGAAAAGGCTCACAGCAGGAACAAAATCCGATGGAGAAGCAGAATGAATTTGGGCGTTTAAGAATACTGATGGACCTGGATCGATCTGAAATTTGTAACGAAACAAATTAAAATTCCACACCTGTTTGTGTTCTGGGATCTGATAAAACAGCCCATACTGATGACATCAAAAAGATTAATACACTTTCAAAAGGGAAGAGAGAATTTTGTCCATAGCTTGCTTCTACAGGGATTTTTCTTTTTTTCAAGGGTTGGCTGCTATTACATCAGTCTTTTCCAAGTCATTCCATACTGATTACAGTACACTTCATTATTTCCATGCAGCATGCTTGAAGGGAATCATGGGAATTAAAGCTGCAAACCCCTGTAGGGGATGAGATTATGGAAGGATCTCCTGAGTGTTGAAAAAACCTTCGGTGCTTTGGTATGTTTCTGCCAAACCGCCATGTGTTTCAGGATCTTTGCTAACTGCCTTTTTTATCCACTGCCCTAAACTTTTACAGATTGCAGCATCTCAGAACCGTGTGTATCTTACAGCTGACAATTTAGTGCTCAATCTACAGGATGAAGGCTTTACAAGGTGAGTGGCTGGTGAATATCCTAGTAGCTGATCTACAGACTTTAGATTTTCCTGTGATGAGTTGCAGCTTGAAATGATTTAGGGAAAGTTGAGAAGACTGCAGTTCCTCTCTGGAAAAGTGGGATGGAGACCACTGGGAAGCTCTTTATCTTACGCTGCTTTAGGTTTTTTGAAGAAGAACAAAGAATATAAATGTAATGTAATATATCCTGCTCTCTGGATGTAGCATAAATAGAGTTCCCAAAGCATGCGCCATAAACATGGAGGTACAACAGGCTTTGTAAATTTTTCTAATCCTTTTTTTCCCCTCTGTCCCTCTCTCTTCTGCTGCTACTGTGTGTTGATCCGGATGCAGAGGAAGGTAAGGCGCAACACTTTTTTTCATACAGTCTTTAATTTGGGGAAATGACTTAAGTTATTTCTGATTCATTTGGTAACGCTGTGTGATATATTTATAAAAGCTGTAGGTGGTAAGCGTGAAAGAGAAGGTCCTGTTCTGACATGGCATCTACTGAAATTGTGCTTTTTTTTCTCCAGTGTCTTTATGTTATCCATACACAAACCTTAATTAGTTAAATGTCTCGATGAATCATGTTCCTAGATTTTGATAAATGTAAAGTAGAAGTATGGCAAATATGGAGTGATTTTAGAGTGCTGGGAATTATTGTGGTGAGGAGAGAGGCCCATAGAAAGTAAGACGCGGGGCTGGCTTGTCCTCCATAGATCCCTATGTCTGTATAGCTCAGGGGTAGGCAACCTCGGCTCTTTTATGACTCATGGACTTCAACTCCCAGAATTCCTGAGTCAGCATAGCTGACTCAGGAATTCTGGGAGTTGAAGTCCATGAGTCATAAAAGAGCCGAGGTTGCCTACCCCTGGTATAGCTGTTCGATGAAATTTTGCTCATTGAAAAAAAGAACCTACATAAGAATAGGTTTGGGCTCTTCTTTGTTGATTGTGGAGCTTTGTTAGGTTAAACTGCCCTGATGCATGAACAATCTCCCACAGGTGCTTGATGTTAGGTTATAGGCAACCTCAGGGGCTGTGAATTTAATAGGAGTTGCTTGGATGGGTGTTGGCTTAGGTTGTTGGTTTTTTTCCCCCTCTCCCTTTGGAGGACAGGCAGGCTATTTTTCTAATCAAAACTTTTCATTCTCCCTGAGAAATTCAGTGATATGAAAATACTTAAGCTCCACATGCTTTATTATTTCTCTGGAGAAATCTTGGACTGACAAATTGTGGGGTCAAGAAGAGATTAAGCCACCACTCTTCGTTTTTCTTCCGCTGAAAATAGCAAACTTCTGGTGCTTTTCAGCTGAAACTGGATGGAAAGTTGTTCCAACCTCGCCCAAGCATTCCATACAGGGTTCAAAAGCGTGGTCATCGTCATCTCCAAAGTATTACAAGTTTCTGAATTCAGGGCTGTCTTTTCTCCAGGCTAATATTTACAAAGTTATCGGAGTTACTTTCCAACTGTAGAAAATGAAATGCCAAAATGAACAAACTAGGTATAGCTTCCCAGAACATCTATGACGGCGGCCTTTAGCTGGTGCTCCAGTTCCGTTAATAGTTTCATAGCAACTACAGGTGAAACTCGAAAAATTAGAATATCGTGCAAAAGTTCATTTATTTCAGTAATGCTACTTAAAAGGGGAAACTAATATATGAGATAGACTCATTACATGCAAAGCAAGATAGTTCAAGCCGTGATTTGTCATAATTGTGATGATTATGGCTTACAGCTCATGAAAACCCCAAATCCACAATCTCAGAAAATTAGAATATTGTGAAAAGGTGCAATATTCTAGGCTCAAAGTGTCCCACTCTAATCAGCTAATTAAGCCATAACACCTGCAAAGGGTTCCTGAGCCTTTAAATGGTCTCTCAGTCTGGTTCAGTAGGAATCACAATCATGGGGAAGACTGCTGACCTGACAGTTGTGCAGAAAACCATCATTGACACCCTCCATAAGGAGGGAAAGCCTCAAAAGGTAATTGCAAAAGAAGTTGGACGTTCCCAAAGTGCTGTATCAAAGCACATTAATAGAAAGTTATGTGGAAGGGAAAAGTGTGGAAGAAAAAGGTGCATAAGCAGCAGGGATGACCGCAGCCTGGAGAGGATTGTCAGGAAAAGGCCATTCCAAAGTGTTCGGGACTTTCACAAGGAGTGGACTGAGGCTGGAGTCAGTGCATCAAGAGCCACCACACACAGACGGATCCTGGACGTGGGCTTCAAATGTCGTATTCCTCTTGTCAAGCCGCTCCTGAACAACAAACAACTTCAGAAGCATCTTACCTGGGCTAAAGAAAAACAGACCTGGTCTGTTGCTCAGTGGTTCAAAGTCCTCTTTTCTGATGAGAGCAACTTTTGCATCTCATTTGGAAACCAAGGACCCAGAGTCTGGAGCTAGAATGGAGAGGCACACACTGCAAGATGCTTGAAGTCCAGTGTGAAGTTTCCACAGTCTGTGTTGATTTGGGGAGCCATGTCATCTGCTGGTGTTGGTCCACTGTGCTTCATTAAGTCCAGGGTCAATGCAGCCATCTACCAGGAGATTTTGGAGCACTTCATGCTTCCTTCCACAGACGAGCTTTATGGGGATGCTGACTTCATTTTCCAGCAGGACGTGGCACCTGCCCACACTGCCAAAAGCACCAAAACCTGGTTCAATGACCGTGGGATTACTGTGCTTGATTGGCCATCAAACTCACCTGACCTGAACCCCATAGACAATCTGGGGCATTGCCAAGAGAAAGATGAGAGACATGAGACCGAACAATGCAGAAGAGCTGAAGGCCGCTATTGAAGCATCCTGGTCTTCCATAACACCTCAGCAGTGCCACAGGCTGATAGCTTCCATGCCACGCCGCATTGAGGCAGTAATTGCTGCAAAAGGGGCCCAAACCAAGTACTGAGTACATATGCACGCTTATACTTTTCAGAGGTCCGATATTGTTCTATGTACACTCCTTGTTTTATTGATTGCATGTAATATTCTAATTTTCTGAGATTGTGGATTTGGGGTTTTCATGATCTGTACGCCATAATCATCACAATTACGACAAATCACGGCTTGAACTATTTTACTTTGCATGTAATGAGTCTATCTCATATATTAGTTTCCCCTTTTAAGTTGCATTACTGAAATAAATGAACTTTTGCACGATATTCTAATTTTTCGAGTTTCACCTGTAGGTGATCATAAAAATACAGAGGAAGGACCCATAGTTTGCCATCTTCATGTGAATTGAGCAGATCTCATCTAAGTGTTTTATCTAAAAAGGGTATACAGTTTAGAATGTAGACTGAATTGTTTGCCCATACTACAGGTAGTCCTCGAGTTAGGAGTGCAATGGAGCCTGCACATTCCACTCGTAACTCAAAAACTCGTAGAGTGAATCTCATACCTCGAACGAGATCACTCCCTTGCTTGTAAAAACGCACAGGGTTCATTAAGTGCACATGAGATATATCAGGGTGGGGAAGGCCATGGGGGGGGCTAGTGATGGAACAGGCCGCCAAGGCCTCCCCAATCCACTAAGATACCTCACGTTTCCCCCTCCAATCTTGCTGCGTCAGACTCACCTTGAAAAGATCCGTCTCCTTTCTCCTGTGGTTCCTGCTTTTGAGGGACAGGAGAGTGGATGGAAGCCCCTGGTGCCGTAATACCATGCGAGTTCAGTCACCGATCCTTTTTCACAGAGAATGGGTGCCTGAATTGTTGCACTGTTTGCGGTGCTTGCCTCCTACTTCCCCCCAACTCCGGAACCGCGTGGCGGCCGCCCCTGCAACAAAGATTGGGGGGGGCGCTCTTCTGCATACCTCTGGAGGTTGGATCCAGGCCTCAGAGGACTGCTCCAAGCCATTTGGGCCCAGAAAGGAACTTCCAGAGGTTGGATCCAACCTCTGGAAGCATGCAGAAGCCTCCCCCAACCTCTGTTCCTGGCTCAAACGGCTTGGAAGACCCCTCCGAGGCTTGGATCAGGCCCTTGGAAACTCTGTTCCGGACACCAGCAGCTTGGAGCAGTCCGAGTGCTGGATCCAACCTCCGGAGGCATGCAAAAGCCTCCATTCCAGGCCGCTTGGAGGAGGCCTCCGAGGCTCTAGGGACAATGGGGTCGCTTTCGTTTGGGGTTTTCTTTCTTTCTTTCTTTTTAATAGTGTTCGATGATTTGTATACCAGCCAGATTAATTGAGAGTCAAGTGGCATAAAGTGGATAATGATGCAATGATTATGACGTTAGGACAAAATGTTGAAAAAGCGGGAAGGAATATGTTCAAGAGCAGCTTGTTATAGTCTTCCCTAAATGAAGTAAAAAAGAAAAGGAAGTTTTTCTAGTGGTTCTATTTGTAGCATTTTTCATTTAAGTGATTATTATTTTATGGGCCAACCAGGTAAGTTTACAAAGGTTTGGCCTAATAATAAGGGATTCAAAGTAAATTTCTCAGTTAGGCACTGGACATCATTGTCTCTCTTCCCTTTTACTCCCATCATGGAGCAGGCTGAAGAAAAATAGAAAAATACAGAATTTCTGTATCCAGACAACAATTTAATAATGTTGTAGAAACTAAAAAACAGCATAGGACAAACCTGCTTTTCTGCCCCAAGGAATTAATCTACCAAACCCACATATATATGTTTGAACCCTTAATTACTCTTGTTCTGGATTAACCATACAAATTAATGCTTGATTTCATGCTTGCTCTCCGAGCCCATATTACGGTACATTTCTCACAGTTCTTTGTTATGTCTTTGTCTTCCAGTGACAGTCTTATCATCAAACAGACAAAAAAATGAAGCAAATTGCCTCCTTAAACCACGCAGATGACTGACAGAATGGGAATTCTGGGCTTTTGGATACTGCACCTTTGAGGCCCATAAATATTCTCTTCAGATTTCTTTTCAGTTGTCATCTTCAACCTTGTCAAGTTCCCAATTCATCCCTCTCTAAAGGACCTTTTCTAGCTAATGTGGCTCCATTTTTATGACAATATCAACAGTAGGAATCAGCTTTGTTAATGGAGTTCCCTTAGATACTTGATCCCATCCTGACAGATCAGATGTTTACTGGGAGAAACAAAGAAGGTTGCATTATGCAATTTTCTTTATCTGGGCTGATTTTTAAGTAGATCAAATTGTTGCTGTTAAGTTTATGATGGGTCTGTGTCATGCCTTATATATAAAATCCCTGGCTCTTCCATTTTTCATTTCTGACTTACTTTTCCATTCCCTGTTCCCTATTGAACATCTCATCTCAGGAATAGATGGGTCACAGTACTTTTGCAAGTCTGTGATACTTTATCTATGTAACTTGGGTTGCCTTGTGATTCACATCTTTATTAAATAAAATCAGGTCCAAAACTCTTCTGATATCACTATGTTTGTTTTCATTTTTAAGGGATAGGTTTCTTTCACCAGACAGTACTTATACAAAAAGGAGGAAAAATTATCCATTTGAATACTTTTAAAGATCGTTTTACTGTAACACCTACTTGTGTTAAAGAATGTGTGTAGTTGTGAGGAAATGGAGAGCGGGTGGCAGTGTGTTGCCATAGTTCTCATTAGAGTACTGGGGTTTTCCCCATCTTTTTGCAGAGTAGTTGCATTTTTCGTCTATCATACAAGAATATTTTCTTTTTATCAGCTTTTTGCTGTTCTATTTAGAAGTGCTTTGCCATTCCCTTTTTCCTAGGGTGGAGAGAAAGAGACTAGCCCACAGTCACATAGCCAGCTGGGGGTGGGCACTAAGGTAGAGTTCACAATCTCTCAATTTCAAGCCTGTCTTTAACCACCAAACTGGTTCTTGAGTGATGCTTGACCAAACTGCATTAACATAACACCCACCAATATAAAGCCGATCGAACATGCTTCATGTCCTACCACAGACTTGATTAAAAATCCGGTATGTACAATAACAAAGTATTGGCAAGAAGAGTGGTTGAATGTCTGGTTAACTGGTTAAACTTTTGTTTTGCTATTATCTTGGGAAGAATTCTTTCTTAAAAGCTGTATTAAGAGAAAATACAACTATCTTTGCTGGCAGATAGTTTCAGAGTATTTATTTTAAAATAAGTATACTATATGCTCTAAATGAAAACACTATATGAATAATATCTGCCAGTGTCTCTGTGTAAAGGAATAATCTTAGCTATGCCTGTTGGGCACATTTAGGATTTTGAGAGTGCATGTGAAGGCACTCTCACAAAATGGCTGCTGTAAGATGATGCCCTACCACAAAATGGCTGGTATATTAAGCATGAAAAGTCAGAACAACTGTTCTACCAGAAGGCAACTGGTAGAACTTTCTGTTGTCCCCAGGAAGTTCTAGCTTACCTTGTGCCCCTCCCCACGACATATTTTCCATATCCATGTCTGCAGGGTTTTATGCAAGGCCCAGAGAACTTCTTGTAAATAAAGAAGCTGGAGGATGTTTTGCCAGATCCCAAACCTGCCTGGATTCTCGGTGCACTGTCAACAAAATCTAGGTTGCATGAGCTAGAAGGTGAATCAGAGAAATATTTTCACTCTGCTTACACCTGTTGGCACACAAATGGGAAGTCCTTGGTGTGCCAGACAATGATAAATCACAGTTCTGAATTGTAAGATGTGCAGATGGGAGCAGAAGTTTCTGGGTTTTCAAGCATCATTGTAGTTGAGTCAAAATTGGAAGTTGTTGGAAGTCAGGCAGCATACAAATAAATATGCTGTATTCCCAGTAGTTTCCTTGTCTGATCTTACAAATGGTGTTAACCATTCCTGTTTAAAGCCTGACTTTTGCCAAGATAGGTAACAGCTCCTCCCAGAGTGGCTGACCTGAAGAAAGCTGGGTAGAATTGGATCTTGCTCAGATTTGAATAGAACACTTCAGAAAACTACAAGACTTGTAGGGTAGAGTGGGGAGTCATTATCTCCTAGAAGCCATTATCTCCTGGAAGCCATTTTCCTGTTGCTGCCAAGAGAACTACATGTAGTGATAGCTCGATGCCACACTGGTGAAGGCACATTTGGCATACCGTGTCCAGTTCAGTCACCCCAAAAGAGATGGTGAGGCCCTAGAAAGTGCAGAGAAGAGCAATAAGGATGATAAGCGGTCTGGCTGAATCCTATGAAGAACGGGTGAAGGAACAAGCTTTACAAAGAAGACTGAGGGGAGATGTCATAACAGTCTTCCAGTACTCGAAAGGCTGCCACAGGAAAGGGTGTTGATTCTCCATAACACCAGAGGATAGGGCAAGCAGTGGAAGCTTGTCAGAAGGAAATCCAACCTGGAAATGAGGATTATCCTGACAGAACTATTAAGCAGTGGAACAGTTTGCTTCCTGGAGTTGTGGATGCTCCTTCACTGGAGATTTTCAAGAAATTTGTCCAAAATAGTATGAGGATTCCTGCTTTGGGCAGAGGTTGGACTAGAACAGGGCTTTTCAACCAGTGGTACGGGTACCACCTGTGGTACTTTGGCACCTGGCAGGTGGTACGCGACCATCCTAGAAAATGGTAGCGGGGAAGGGAAATGAGCTGAACCGGTGGCAGCACCGCACAAGCCTGAGTGAGAGATGGCTGGAGCTGCAGGGCTGTCAGGGCTCAGCGTAAGTGCCAGGATCAGCACCACGCTCCAGCTGAAGCTAGGCCAGGGGTCAGCAACCTGAAACAGTGAGCCACTCGGAACCGGTTCCCTCACAAAAGGAAAAACTGGGAGCCGCAAAAAATGTGTGTGCATGCGCGTACATGCACACATGCGCAGAACAGGGTTTGACTGAAGAGTGGAGCCAAGGCGAGATATGCACCTACCCTGCATATTTGAATTGATTAGTTGAACTTTTTTAGTCCCACTTTTTTTTTTTTTGGACTGCACATGGCAGAGGACTGGGAGCCGTAGGAGATGGCTGAAAGAGCCGCACGTGGCTCCGAAGCCGCGGGTTGCAGACCTGTGAGCTAGGCACTGATCCTGGTGCTTCTGCTGAGCCCAGAAGAAGTGCCGATCAGCTGGAATTTTGCAGCATTTCCAGGGTCTTGTGATTTACATTCAGATGCTTGGCAACTGATTCATGTTTATGACGGTCACAGTGTTCCAGGGTCATGTGAAGTGACCATAACCTGCTGCAACCACCCAGCAGACGGGGGGGGGGGGAATAAAAACCAAACACCCACCCCACCCCCATTGCCAATCCTCAACAAAAATGCTCACAACAATGAAAACCTCGGACAGGAGGAAGAGCGCTGCTGGGCGGGCAGGCAGGTGTCTTGCTCGGCTGTGGCTTGGGGGGCACTTTTTTCAGTGCCATTGTAACTTTGAACAGTCACTAAGTGAACTGTTGTAAGTCGAGGACTACCTGTACTTCATCACTTTTTTCCTTTTTTTTTGGTCGTCAAGTTTTTGACACCTTGCTAGGCAACTGTTGGTACTTGGATGTTGCCATATGGTGGTACAATGGGTGAAAAGGTTGAAAAGCCCTGGACTAGAAGACCTCCAAGGTCCCTTCCAGTCCTCTTATTCTAGTCCCAAGAAGTCACTGAGAGCTGAGCTTACTTTTTTTAAACAGAAAAAGAAAAAAAAACACCTTCAGAATAAAATAGATCTTAGACTGTGTACCAAAAAAGTCAGTAAAGCAGTGGCAATTTTAAAAAAATTACCCGTTCAAACCATTAATAATATCAACCATACATTTTCACTGCAGGGGAAATTGGAATGATTACAGTCGATAAAAAGTGAAGTCTCTCTTCCGCTGGGTAGTGCTTAACCAACTCGGATCTACAGTACTAGTGGCTGTACATGAACACACATGAAAATGCCTTGAAACTCAAGCAGCTGTTTCAAATAATGTAATCTGATGATACAGCACAAGTGGGCAGTAGGCTAATAGAAAAACCTCTCCCAAGGAATATGGAGTTATGGTCTTTGGGGACGGGGAAATTCTGTGATTTAGAACCTAAATCAGTGGGAAATCCACCAGTCAGTGGTTCTGCAGAGAAAATCAATGCTTTACATGTTTATTTTCGATACTTAATCTGCCCCAATTCTAACAGAACCTAGGTGGGTAACAATATATAGGTAGTTCTTGACTTACAAACATAGCTGAGCCCAAAATTTCTGTTGCCAAGCAAGACAGTTGTTAGTGAGTTTTGCCTCATTTTATGGCCTTCCTGGCTACAGTTGTTAAGTGAATCACTGCAGTTGTTGAGTTAGTAACCAGGTTAAGTAGTAGTAGTAACAACAACAGTAATAATAATAATAATAATAATAATAATAATAATAATAATAATAATAATAACAATAACAATAACAATAACAATAATAATAATAATAATAATAATAATAATAATAATAATAATAATAATGATGTTGGAAGGTATCTTGGAAGTCATCTAGTCCAACCCCCTGTTCAGGCAGGAAACCCTACCATTTCAGACCAATGGCCGCCCAGTCTCTTCTTAAAAACTTCCAGTGTTGGAGCATTCACAGCTTCTGGAGGCAGGTTGTTCCACTGGTTAATTGTTCTGTCAGGAAGTTTCTCCTTAGTTCTAGGTTGCTTCTCTCCTTGACTAGTTTCCATCCATTGCTTCTTGTCCTGCTTTCAGGTGCTTTGGAGAATAGCTTGACTCCCTCCTCTTTGTGGTAGCCCCTGAGATATTGGAACACTGCTATCATGTCACCCCTCACCCTTCTCTTCATTAAACTACACATACCCAATTCCAGCAACCATTCCCTATATGTTTTAGCCTCCAGTCCCCCAATCATCTTTGTTGCTCTTCTCTGTACTCTTTCCAGATTCTCAACATCTTTTTTACATCGTGGTGACCAAAATTGGATGCAGTATTCCAATGTGGCCTTACCAAGGCATTGTAAAGTAGTATTAACACGTGATCTTGATTCTATCCCTCTGTTAATGCAGCCCACCACTGTGCTGGCTTTTTAGGGAGCTGCAGCACTCTGCTGGCTCATATTTAAGTAATTATCTACTAGGACTCTGAGATCCCTCTCACAGTTACTACTATTGAGTGATGAATGAATCACTTCATTGACTTTGCTTGATATTTTATTTTTAATATTACATATTATCTGGTATGTCTCAGGCTGCCTGAAATATAGCCTATATCCATATAACAATTCCATCTGGTGGTGAATGTACGCTGATTTCAGTGTTCACTAACTTTATACATATCTGGGGAGGGGGGAGGGAGAACAACCTTAAAAATGCAAAAAGTGGCAGACTTAGTGCAAGGCACAAATGTTTCTATTTAGCCAATGATAGATTTTTTACTTGTCTGTGAGCATATACGGATTCTCCCGTGACTCACATACTTATCCAAGAGCAACCTCCGTGGAATCTGTTTCAAATTCTAGTTAATATTTATTTAGAAAATTTATATAGCCACCTACTTGCTCACAGTGACTCTAGGCACTTTACAAACAACAAAAACACAATACAGAAAAAAAATAAAATAAAAAACAATAACCATCCACCCAGGGCTACAATACACAGACAAATGAGCCATTTGATAGGCTCCATCCAGTGGTGGGATTCAAAGAATTTAACAACCGGTTCTTTGCCCTAATGACCATTTTAAGTATTAAAAACAATATATCAAAAGGTAGTTTATTATTGCATGCATTTAATACTTAAATAAGAACAATAAAAGAGGTACACAAAACTAGATTATAAGAGTTTTAAAATATTAATGAAAAATATTAATACCTGACAAAAAAACAATAAAAATGTTATTTAAAATATTTCCATATTGCTTCTTGATTGGCGTCCTCATTTACAATTTTCTTCGCTGTTATCCAAGCATCATCAGCTGTGTGATTTATACTTAACCATCTTTTCACTGTAGGAGTAGGATCCTATTCCTTAAAAGCAGGGGTGTCAAACTGCCGGCCTATGGGCCGGACGCGTCATCCGAAAGCCACACCCACCCCATTGCCGGCCATGGCAAAATAGTCCCAATATGTCTTGCGACGTCACATGACATCGCGAGTTTGACATGTCTGCTTTAGAGGTAGGCCAATTAGAGATTTCCCGATGCACCAATCAGAAAACTAGAGAGATGAAGCATCTATTCCTATGAGAAGCACCACCTAGTTTTCGACTGAGTGACATGATCAAAGGCACCGTGTCTCCATTTGGTTTCCATCGCTCCTCTCTTGGACTTTCGGGTAGGGTTTTTTTTCCCCACCTGAAAGGAAGTTGTACGATAAACCAAACATGTTCCAGAAAACACAGAGTTATCATAACTGGTTCACCAAACTCAACCAAAAATTAGGTATCGGTTCTGCCGAATCAGTGCAAACTGGCTGAATCCCACCACTGGCTCCATCCCACTCCGGTTTCCCCAGGTCTGCTGGCAAAACCAAGTCTTCAGGGCCTTACAAAAGACTGTCAAAATGGGGGGGGGGAACAGTCTAATTTCTGAAGGGGTGATATTCCAAAGAGAGGGAGCCACCAGGGAGAAGGCCCTTCTTTTGGGTCTCAACAGATGTACCTCTTTAGGAGACAGGACCCACAACATTCCTTGCCTCCCTGCTCTAGTGGGTCAGGTGGATGTGACCAGCAAGAGATGGTCCCTCAGATAACCTGGTTCCAAGTCATGAAGGGCTTTAAAGGTGACAACCAGCACCTTGAATTACACCCAGAAGCAAACTGGCAACCAAGGCAGCTTCCGCAGGAGAAGTGACACATGTGCACACTGAGATCTGCACAAAACCATGTAGACTGCTGCATTTTGAATAAACTGGAGATTCCAGATGCTTTTCAAGGGTAGCCCCATGTAGAGCAGGTTGCAATAGTCAAGATAGGAGGTGACTAGGGCATGAGTGACTGTGAGTATGGATTGTTGGTCTAGGAAAGGACGTAACTGGCACACAACCTGCAGTCACGCATAGGCCGTCCTGGCCACGACCATATTAAAATCTACGCTATATTAAAATATATTAATATATTAAATAGATATATTGAGTGAGTGAGAGGAGGCACGTACCAAACAATATCTGGTTTATTTACAGAGTAAAGCAACCCAAATTATTTACAGAGTGCAATTGCAAAAGGTTGGTAAATAAACAGATAGCTGTTGAGATTGTGGTTCCCAGCTGTAAATAGAACACGGTCAGCTTTGATCTGTTGAAGTTTCAAACAAAAAGTAGGAAGAAACTAGATTAGAAAACTTAGGCTACGGAAGCAATGCTTATTGAAAAGCACTGTATTCAGCCTCTGGGTCCAATAAGTGGAATGGCCCAAAGCGAAAGTGCACGGTTTGCCAGCTCCAGCTCCAGACTCAGCTTTGTACCACCCAGTAAGGGGTACATTCTAAAAAATGGGAAGAGATCTAGGGAACATAAGCAGATGTTTTAGTTCCTAGACTGAAGAAGGTACTTTGCGCAGACTCAAAAACAGCAGATCTACTGTAGCTAGTAGATATGCTGAAAGATGGGGAAGTTTAGGAGGTAATGAAGGAGTCAAGGCAATAAACTGGTGGCTGAGAACCACCATCTGCACAATTGCAGAGGGAGCAAGATTCTTCTACATGCAAATAAAATAAACATCTAAGATGCCTAAGATAATTTAAAATAATATAGGTAAGGGACCAGGGGGACAATAGAGAACGAACTGATGAAAGGAGAAAGTGCCAACTGGGTTTTTCCATGCAGTGACAAAAAATGTGTTGGACAGCCCTCGACAATTCTGTAAGCCTCTAAAGAAAATTATTAGCAGGGACAAATGTTCACTGCGAATGGAGCCAATGACGGTTACTTTTTCTTCAAAGAGCCTTTGGGTTTTTTTTCTTTCCCAGATGGCCATGGTTTTTGACCCTTCTCTTCCTTTTTTCCTTTCACTTTGTCTAAATTCTCATAGAGGGTTGGTTCCTCCCTTTGCCTGTATAAGGAAGAAAAGAGCAAAAGAAGACAGACAAGGTTCACAGATAATGTTGAATCAGCAAGGGGCTAGCTATGGGCATGAGCCTCATGCAACTTCTCACATTCCTCTTTCTTGCTTTAAGGAAAAACATTGCTGCTTTCTGTTTATCAGATGACCCACAAGAAAGCACAATTAAATACTGGCTTTCAATCCAGTTTGTTTTGGGGGTGTTGTTATCGTTGTGGTTGTTTGGCAACTCACACTTAATCAGTTTGCATAAACAGACCAAACATGATTTGATTTACGTGAAAAAATAAGGAGGTTATTCACTAGAGTGAGTTGAGATGGGGTGGAAAGGAATAAATGAGAACATACTAGTCTATAGGTCCAGAGTGTGGTCCCAAATTATATTTGAGCTATTGAAATTCCGAGAAACAGCTTATTTAAATCCAGTTTTCTACCCGTCCAATAGATAGTTGTAACAATTAGCCAAAGGGAGATGCTTTCTAGTATTTTTTTTTTGGGTTTCTGTGTATTCTTCATAAATAGAGTAGTATTTTTTAAAATAACCTTTTAATGCAGCACGTATATAGCATAAAACCATATTATTGGAAAGGGTTTTGGACATCAATCATTCACTTTCACATATATACAGGATCAAATTTCAGAATTCTTTCATTAGAGTTCATCAGATTGCCATCAACAAACCATCAACAAAGAAGAGGCTCCAAAGACAACCTGTTAAATACTTCATAGTCTATTCTGTTAACATTTAGCTGAGAGTGATTTTTAATTCTGAGAGTGGCTTTAATTCTAAATTTTAAAGCAACAAGAGACAAGCAATCTCTATTGTGTGTGACAAGTACTTGAGGACTGTCATCATGATTCCCTTTCATTTTTTCCCCCTCTAGGCTAAATCTTTCAACTTATCTCTTAGGAAATTGTTTCCCAAGTTTCGATTCATATAAATATTTGTTTTCAATCATAGTACCCAGAAAAATATGAATGCTTTGAAGAATGCTACACAACAAGTTTAGGATGGTTTTACGTATGTCATTGATAGAGACCAGGAAAATATCCATTATTCTTAGTTTCTTCTATCCAGTTTAAAGTCAACACTGCTGAATCTGTTTAGACATGAAACTTGCATCTAGTTTAGAGTTTGCTCCAGGAAAGAAGAATGTTAATTATCTAATCTCTACCACCTTCAGAACATTGGATTGTCCTCATACATACTATTGTTTGCTTTGAAAAGGTCTTACCTGGAAGATTTTCTAGAAACCTTCGGGTGTGAGGTCTTCTGGGCAGGTGGGTAGGTGATATTCCCATATTCTGATTCATTTAGTCTTCCTTTCGGAGACTGCAGCACAGAGAAAAGGGGTACAAGTAAAGGTAGAGCAGGGAGGGTTGTTGTTCACTGAGCACTTTCTTACTGTATGGAAGACAAGGAGCTGAAACTGCCAATGTGAACAGAAGGAAGCAGAAGTCTCCCCTCACAACCAAAACAAACAACACCCATCTCCCACCATCTGTTCTTCTTCCATTCTCCAACTTGACTGTGAAGGAACTTGAAATCTCTCCTTCGTTGTGACCCTGACTGGCAAGTCTCTTGGTCAAGATCCACTGATTATTGCACAGCCAGTGAAGATGGCAAGGGCTCGGTCAGTGAGGATAAATCAGCTTAGTTCTTTAACAAGTGTCTCTAACGTAGCTGCTAGAAGATGAATGTGCACAGCTATTGTCCCTTTGCTAGGGAGCTCAGCTAACTCTATCTTAGTGGGTGCCATCTGCTTCTCCAGAGGAAAATATAATCACCACCCAAAGTAACAGAATGGCATTTGCATGCCTCCTTCAAATCACTACCTGCATAATGTCCCGCTTCTTTTTGGTGATCTCTATAAATTGGCATATGGCCATATAGATGAACTTGTACTGAGCTTCAGTCTGCACCATTCCCGAGCGCTGCGACCGGACCATTTGAATGGCCTTTGGAATATCTATGTCACAGTCCAGTCCTGGGACACAGTGAGAAGGAGAAAGGAGGAATAGGAAAACAGGTTAAAACATGCAGAACCGGTTTGGTGTAGTGGTTAAGGTGATGGCCTAGAAACCAGGAGACTGGGAGTTCTAGCTCTGCCTTAGACATGAAAACAGCAGGATGATTTTGGGCCAGTCACTCACTTTCCTGCCTCACAAAGTTGTTGCGGGGAAAATAGGAGGAAGTATTATGTATGTTTGCCACCTAGAGTTACTTACGAAGTATAATGTTTACACAGAAGTACTAAAATAGCTTCTTCAGATGAAGTACACATGTTCAGAATTTCTAGGCTGCTTTCTGAAGCATTTAAGATAATTTGTGAACCACTAAATATGAAAGAGTAAATTTATTTAATAAAAGATTTAATTATTAATTAAGCCATAACAATCCAGCAACATTTAAGCACTTTTAAATCCCACCCACGAGAGAGAGAGAGAGAGAGAGAGAGAGAGAGAGAGAGAGAGAGAGAGAGAGAGAGAGAGAGAGAGAGAGGGGGGGGGGAGGGAGGGAGGGAGGGAGGGAGGGAGAGAGAGACTTAAGTGATCCTTGGCTATTCCTGTATGGTGTTTCCTCCCTATTTCTCATACTTATCAAGGCTTTGCAGGTCACTAATGGGAAGCACAAATGGAGGCTTCAGCCAATCCAAAGTCAGAAACCCAAACTGGTCTCACCTTTGGTGGAAATCATATCCACAGTCATATCAATGACAATGATGGTCCCAGTGCGACCAATCCCAGCACTGTGGAAAGAGGAAGAAATGGGGATTATGGGCATCGGAGTGCATTCTGGGCACAAAATAGGCACATTTCAATATGCTTAGGTCACTTTATGACAGTTCCACAAACAGTACTGGGGTTTGACCCAAATCTATGTAAACATATTAAAAGCACTATCAAGAACTGAGCCAACAATGACATTTTTGAGAGCAGAATGCACGCATGAAAGTAACTCAGGAACAGACAATTTAAACAATGTCTTACTGTATACTTTCCTAGAGATCTGCACCAAAATCCAATGAATTTAGAGGGTTACCACAGAGAAAGTAGTGCCCCTTGCATTCACCAATCTAGTGAACCAGTGGGCACGGGAGCTGAAGCCTGGGATCCAAGTGGTACTAACAGGAATGCAGAGGACAGAATACCCTTGTTGGATTAATACCTAGATTTGTCGACTGACGAGACACTGCTGGAACATTTCAAACAAAACCTCGGAAGTATTTTATTTATTAATCACACTAATTAGATTGTCCAATTCTTGAAATCTAGGTGGCAACCAACAATAATACAGAGTATAACAAAAGAATGAATCAAGGAGAGACCCATGGTTCTCCTAGGACACAGGTCTGCAACCCGCGGCTCCGGAGCCACATGCAGCTCTTTCAGCCGTCTCCTGCGGCTCCCAGTCCTCTGCCATGTGCAGTCCAAAAAAAAAAGTGGGACTAAAAATGTTCAACTAGTCAATTCAAATATGCAGGGTAGGTGCATATCTCGCCTTGGCTCCACTCTTCAGTCAAACCCTGTTCTGCGCATGCGCGCATGTACGCGCATGTGCACACATTTTTTGCGGCTCCCAGTTTTTCCTTTTGTGAGGGAACCGGTTCCGAGTGGCTCTTTCACTGTTTGAGGTTGCTGACCCCTGTGCTAGGAGAAACAGCCCACAACCAACCTTGCACCAATCCAAAGAAATCCTCCACTCACCCCACTAGTCCAAACCCTGGGGCAGAGCCAGGACTTCAGGGTTCGTTGAAGAGCAGGGTAGGGGCCATTTCAATCTCTTTCCTCCAGAGGTATCAACAACTGAAAACAATAGCGTTATGCTACTATGTCTTGGCCTGAATCTTAACCAGAAAGGTCTAAATAATTTTTTTAAAAATCCCATTTATATCCTGCCCTTCTCCGAAGACTCAGGGCAGCTTTACAATCTAAAGCACAAATCAATGTGCTTAGCAATAGCCTTCATTCTATGTATATGGCTGCTTGTTAGGGCTTTCACACACACCCCAGCGGCATTATTACAAAGTCAGCTTAATTGCCCCCAACAATCTGGGTCCTCATTTTACCTACCTCGGAAGGATGGAAGGCTGAGTCAACCTTGAGCCTGGTGGGACTCGAACCTGCACTAATTGCAGGCAGCTGGTGTTACTTAAGGAGGCATTAGCCCACTGCTCCACCAAGGCTCTTAACTGGTTTCTTCTGGGGCCTCTGAAGCTGCAGTGCAACCATCTTCTCAACTACCTTTTTCAAGAAGGGGAGCTTGGAAACTCAAGACCAATTCCTAAAAGTTTTATCTGGTCTGATGGATAATTTAGGCTAAGGTAGTATACCAGCAAAATGCTATGGACGTAGTATACTTAGGCATTCAACAAAGTAGACCACAACTTACTTCTTGGTAAGCTAGAAAAATGTGGGATAGACAGCATCACCACCAGATGGCAAACTGTTATTCAATGAGTAGTCCTTAATGGTACTACATCCATATGGAGGGAAGTACGTAAGCAGTAGGGTACCAGAAGGCTCTGTCTTAGGCCCAGTACTCTTCAATACCTTCATAAATGGCTTAGAGGAGGGAATAGAAATGGAACTCATTAAATTTGCAGATGACACTAAACTGGCAGGAATAGTCAACACCCCAGAAGACAAGCTCAGGATCCAAAAGGATCTTGACAGACTTGAACAATGGGCCGTATCCAACAAAATGAATTTTAATGTGGAAAAAAGCAAAGTTTTACATTTAGGCAGGAAAAACCAAAGGTTCAAGTACAGGTTAGACGAAACCTGGCTCAAAAATAGTAACCGTGAGGGGGACCTTGGAGTCCTAGTGGACGATCACTTAAACATGAGCCAGCAGTATGCGGCAGCAGGCAAAAAAGCTACTACAATCCTTGGTTGTATAAACAGAGGCATAGAATCAAAATCATGTGAAGTATTAATACCACTTTATAAAACCTTAGTAAGACCACACCTGGAATACTGCATCCAGTTTTGGTCAGCACACTACAAAAAGATGTTGAGACTTTGAAAAAAAAAGGGTCAGAGAAGAGCAACTAAGAGGATTAAAGTTCTGAAGACTAAGACACATGGCTGCCACAAAGAAGAGGGGGTCAACTTATTTTCCCAAACACCAGAGGATAGGAAACAATGGATGTAACTAATCAAGGAGAGAAGCAACCTGGAATTAAGAAGAAACTTCCTAACATTGAGAACAATTAACCAGTGGAACAGTTAACTGTGTGTGCTCCATCACTGGAGGTTTTTAAGTAGAGACAGCCACTTGTCTGAAGCAGCAACCAAAAAAGCTAATACAATCCTGGGTTGTATAAACAGAGGGATGGAATCAAGATCACGCGAAGTATTAGTACCGCTTTATAAAACCTTAGTGAGACTACACCTGGAACACTGCAGCCAATTTTGGTCAAAATATCACAAAAAAGATGTTGAGAGTTTGGAAAAAATTCAGAAAAGAGCAACTAAGATGATCAAAGGCCTAGAGACTAAAAACATACAAAGAACAGCTGCAGGACTTGGGTTTGGCTAAAGAAAAGAAGAAATAGGGGAGACATGATAGCAGTGTTCCACTATCTGAGGGGCTGTCACAAGACAGAGGGGGCCAGGTTGTTCACCAGAGGACCAGAGGGAAGGAGAAACAATGGTTGGAAACTGATCAAAGAGAGAAGCAACTTGGAATTAAGGAGAAACTTCCTGACAGTGAGGACAATCAACCAGTGGAACAGCTTACCCCAGAGATCGTGGGCGCTCCATCACTGGAGATTTTCAAGAAGAGACTAGACAATCACCTGTCTGAGATGGTATAGGTTCTTCTGCTTGAGCAGGGGGCTGGACTAGAAGACCTCCAAGGTCCCTTCCAGGTCTATTCTATTCTATTTTATTCTAGCATTCTAGCTTGTGGACATATGGAAACAAAAAAGAAATGGTAATTTAAGAGAGTACACCTACTTTTCTGAAAGACATGGGTCTTTTTCAAGAATAGATATGGATTTCAAAGATTTTGGCTACTAAGGTTTCTGAAGTAGACATATTAGCAAACTTTCAGATCATAATCCTATGCATTTAGTTTATAACAGGAAATCCAGTTCTTTTAGATGGAGACTAATTTACATTTGGGAGAGAAATTTACATTGTTGCTGAAAAATAGAAGGATTCTGGAGGTTGGAGGGCATGACCTGAGAAATGGGTATTTGTCAAAGTTGTGGATTTTAAAAATCATTTGTTAGATATGCCTTAATGAGAATATGGAATCCAGGTTGTGACTCCCAAAAAACTTTGTGGTTCTCAGCATTTTATAGATGAGAAATAATAGGCAAATGATTAACTTATAAGATACTAGAAATTTGTCAAGTGGTATACAAAATAAAAGGGACGCGGTGGCTCAGTGGGTTAGGACGCTGAGCTTGTCAATCAGAAGGTCGGCAGTTTGGCGGGTCAAATCCCGAGTGCCGCGTAACAGAGTGAGCGCCTGTTACTCGTCCCAGCTTCTGCCAACCTAGCAGTTCGAAAGCACGTAAAAATGCAAGTAAAAAAATAGGGACCACTACAGTGGGAAGGTAACAGTGTTCCGTGCGCCTTTGGCGTCTAGTCATGCCGGCCACATGACCACGGATACGTCCTCAGACAAGCGCTGGCCCTTCGGCTTTGAAACGGAGATGAGCACCGGCCCCTAGAGTTGGAAACGACTAGCACGCATGTGCGGGGGAACCTTTAACTTTACCTTTATACAAAATAAATGGGTGGCAGAGGGACATAGTTTCCAATGGTTTTATTTACAGTTATTAGAAAGATCTAAAACAGACAAGAAAGTTGACAGAGTTTGAAATAAAATTGTGTACAAATGATGAGCATGCAATTATTAAAATAAATAAACTTTTATTAATATTTAAAACAAGAAGAATAAGTAAAAGAATATATGATAAAGTGGGCTAAAGTTTTGGGTTATAATATATACAGATGGCACAATGGGAAAATATGTGGTTAAAAGGAGTGAAATTTAACTATGTTATAATCTTAAAGAGAATTTTTATAAGATGATGTACCATGGGGATATGACACTAGAGAAATTTTCTAGACTCTAGAATGTATAAAAGCACTTCAAATAGATGTTGGAAATGCAAACAACAAAAAAGAACATTTTATCATACTTGGTGAACATGTAAAAACATGTTAGAAAATATGGGATTCAAATAAACGTGTTGATTTAGGTGATTTCAAAGATTAAGATACAAAACCATACCGTAGGCCTTTCCTTTGGGTCTGATAGTTGGGAAAAAGTCATGGGAATTTGTTTTCGTTATTTGGCAAAACCTACAATGAAGGAATGGTTGGTGAAGATGATGGATTTTGCTGAGAGGCCAAATGAACTTCTTTGATTAGAGAAAAAACACTACAGTATCTAGTTTATTACTGATGGAAACTTATTATAGACTTTTTGTGGAAAACAGAAAAAGAAATGAAAGACAACACAGTCCTAGACTATGTCAACAGAGGGACAGAACCAAAATCACGTGAAGTGTTAATACCACTTTATAATACTTTGGTTTGGTAAGACCACACTTGGGATACTGCATCCAGTTTTGGTCACCATGATACATGGAGATTGTATGATATGTTGAGACTCTAGAAAGACTGCAGAGAAAAACAACAAAGAAGATTATGGAACTGGAGGCTAAAACAAATGAAGAGCAGTTGCAGGAATTGGGTATGTCTAATTTAGTGAACAGGAGGACTAGGGGTGACATGATAGTAGTCTTCCAAAATCTAAGGGGCTGACACAAAGAAAAGGGGGATAACCTGTTCTCCAAAGCACCTGAGGGCAGGACAAGAAGCAACAGATGGAAACTTATCAAGAAAAGATCCAACCTAGAACTAAGGAGAAATTTCCTGACAGTGAGAACAATTAATCATTGGAACAGCTTGCATCCACAAGTTGTGGGTGCTCCGTCACTGGAGGTTTTTAAGAAGAGATTGGACAGCCATTTGTCAGAAATGGTATAGGGTCTCCTGCTTGAGTAGGAGTCTGGTCAGGAAGGCCTCCAGGGTCACTTCCAACTCTGTTATTGTGTCAGTTATAATTTTGATGATTAACCATGATATATTACAGAAAGAAGAGAGAGATGTTGTAGCCTTAGAGAAAGAGGTAAATTTATAATTATACTTTAACTACTGTAAAGATCGGAATCGTTTCTTTGTATCTATTTCTTTTTTATTTTTATTTACTTTTTCTCTTTCTTGTACTTTTAGCTTTCTGTTGGGTTTCTTTTTTCTTTCCTTTTATTAGTTTGTATTAATTCTTATCTTCTTTTTTAAAAAAAATTTCTGGAACCCAGATAAATAAAATGCCCAGTGGTATATCTCACAATATGCCCTCATTAGCAGCAGATCACTCACCTGCAGTGCACTATGATGGGACCAGCTCTTGGGACGCTCTCCTGCATCCGATTGACTTCGTCAAGGAAGTTAAGAACCCCACCAGGCTCACTGGGCACTCCATGGTCTGGCCAGCTCAGGTATTGGTAATGCCAGATCTCTCTCACAGCCTCATCCTAATATGTGAATACAAAAGCACATCCTTTTATTCTGCTCCTGCTCTTCCATCCTGCTTGCACACACGCGCACGCGCACACACACAGACAGCTACCAATACTGACAGTAGAAGAGTTTTTCTCTTTTTCTGCCAGCCAGCCAGAAATTTCATGAGGACAAAGAAGGTTTCCTCTGCAAGTCCCATTGAAGAACTGATGTTCCAGCTCTTGGTATATTTGGACTCCATGCATTGGGCATCATAATGGCTTGGTTCATTAGTTGTGGAGCAAACAAAGTGCCAAAAAGCAAATAAATAAAAAAGGGTGTTTTGAGATCTACTTTCCCCCAAAATCTGGCAGAATATTTCTGCAACGGGAGAGTACTTGCAATCTTAATGAAGTTGTTTCAAAGTGTTCTGAATGAAGCGTGCTCAATTTTTAAACATTAGAAGATGCAAGGAAGAGGAATAAATGTTTCTTTTCCTCCTCTTAAACATCCACTTGGGACTTGTATCATGAAAAATTGATCCTGTATTAAGCTGAAGATGGAACCAATTGTTCACTTGCATGCACAGATCAATTTTGCCTCAGTTTTTTTACTTTTAAAATGATCATTTTCTATTTTCCTGAAAAGATATTCCTTATTTTCAAGGATCGTGCAGCTCTTTCACAAATACCATGCAGCTCTTTTAAGTGTGAAGTGTTTAGGTTTTTGATGCTCCCTGAAACTGTTGTTTTCCTGCAGACATTTCATTACCAGGATAGGTATCATCAACAAGAGAGGGAAAGTAGGGTTTGCTGGTTCTTTACCTACAGCAGATTTCCTCCTTATCGGGTCTTTCGTTAAACTGCTGTTTCCAATGTTTTCTCTGCTGCTGTTTCCTGCTTCTCTGGACCAGCAGCCCCAAACCTTTTGGGCATCAGGGACCAGTAATATGGAAAGGGTTCTCCATTGACTGGAGGAGGTGTGGTTTTGCATGCTGGCTCCATACTGCGGATGGGGCTTCGCTTGTTTGCACGGACCAGTTGCTGGCTTGCCTTGGTCCACCGGCTGGGGGCTGGGGGGCCCTGTTCTAGACTGAACTGCCAACTCCTCTACTATATTGTCTCATCCAGTTTGCGAGGTGATGAATGTCAAACTCCATTTCTTTGCATTACCTGTTTCTGCACTTACACACACCTTCATGTTAGCCCTGTCCACTAGATTTCCATCTGCCACTTTGTGCATCCAAATGAACCCACAAAAATGAGCAGATCCGGTCAGCAATGGCTGAACCACACATGCTTTCTTTAGACCTTTAAACTTCCGTGTTCTCGCTCCTCTTTAATATAATTCTCCAATGAGGAAAAGCAGGGCACTTGGCCCCAGTGATGTTCTTTGGAGTTGGTTTTCTACCCCCATTGTCCAACCGGGCTAAAAAGAATGATGCCTCCCATCAGAGCAGAGGGCTCCCCCCCACACACACACACTTTCTGGTGGTGTTCTTTTTTTATTGAAAAGTTACTAAGGTTGGAAGAGAGATGGAGACATGGGAGTATTTATTTTTCCTCCCTGCACTATTCTCACATCAGCCTTAGCACATGATACGGTAGTGAACGCCATGTTACACTGTAGACAAAGTAATTCTGTCACTGGTGTTTGAGGAGTAAAACGTGGGTTCCAAGGGGGTGCTGCATCTGCCCAAAATGAAGCCTTCTCATCTCCCTGTTGATATAGCTACGAGTTCTTCCAAATGACCCATTAGGGATGTGGGCATGGCTTCTCGTGCTATGTCCCTGCTCTTCTGAGTTGCTGACTACATGAGGATCCTCCATGACCCAAACTCTAGCAAATATTTGTCACTATACTTGACCCTTGCAATTGGGCGGGGGGGGGAGGGGGACAAACCTCTAGGAAAGCTTGCACTGAGATACCAAACACCATTGAGAATGAAGGCTTTCAATCAACAGCTGGAAGGAAATAAAGAGGTGTCCATTCAGCCAAGATCTTTTGTGTGAAATTATTATCAAAAGGACTCCTATTCAGACTAGCTCAAAGGATGAACAGACCAAGCTCGGAAACAAAGAGTATTATTCTTCTGTCTCTTTTTCATTTCTTAGTTCCCACCAAGGTTTGGAGTCAAAGTTGGTTGGTTGAGGGAAATGCTCTAAGAGGCTTCAGGTACTCACATTATTGATTGGTGAAAGCCGAAGTTGCCGGAGTTTATAGTCCATCGCCTCACGGTCTCCAATATTTTCTACAATATATGGCCCGTACTGTTTGCTGCTTCCTACGTCTGGCCAGTAGGGAACACATTTATTCTATTAGGAAACCAGAAAAAGATAAGGGAGAGGGACTGGAAGAGCACCATGGGAACTTTATTTAAATTTAAACCTTCATTAAAAGCAATTAAACAAGTTTACAGGTTCCTCCTTAAGTGCAACTTTGGAGCAGTTTTTGGGGTAGCCAAAGTGATTTTAGTAAGTCCATATCTCTGTCCTTTTTGGTCCTCTCCCTGAATTTCTCTCATCAGCACAGATAGTTTATGCTGAGGTCATATTTTGGAGATAGCAACATCTCCTTCTCTCTCTTTCTCACTCTCACTCTCACTCTCTCACTCTCTCACTCTCTCTCTCTCTCTCACTCTATCTGTCTGTCTGTCTGTCTGTCTGTCTGTCTGTCTGTCTGTCTGTCTGTCTATCTATCTATCTATCTATCTATCTATCTATCTATCTATCTATCTATCTATCTATCTATCTATCTACTTACCCTTCCTTTCTCCACTTCCCGAGTGGTCATCACAATGATGCGTGAATTTTCTTGCCATACCATCTGCCAGAAATCATTAATGGTGGCCTCCAGGCAACCTTGGCTGGCAATATAGGTTTTACTGCATTCCTCCGGACCGAATAGCTCATTCTGCCAAGGAATAAAGAGATGAGATTTAAAAAAAAAATCCTCAAGGAATAAATCCATCCCATCCCTTCTTTTCTCTAGGTATTACAGTGTAAACTAATCCTTACTTTGATGTAGTTGGCATTGATATAATCCGCTCCAGGAAGATTCACATCTCTGTCTTGAAGAATGACTCTGGAGTGGTCAACTGGAACATCAGACAAGCAACATGTCACTGAAGAATCACACTTTAGTAAATTTTCTAGATACAAATGGTAGCTTTTATTTCCTATGACCCATCTGAAGCATCTGAAAACACAGGACTGAAATTCTTATTTCCAAAGTACCGCTGGCAAATTCTCTGACTTCAATAACACTACTTAATCGGAATGCAAGGTTTTATTCTTTCATTCCTCTACTTCAGACATGTCTAACACAAGGCCCGGGGGGCCAGATCCGGCCCGCGAAGTGGTTTCATGCGGCCCGCAAAGCCATCCTGGAAACAGTGAGGGAACAGCCCCCACTGCCTTGGCCCTGGCCCAGAGACCCTCCTTCTGCCAGAAACCCTCAGATCTGTCCCACTCCTGCCCAGGCCCCCATAGGTACCCTTGATGCGAACGATGTAGAGTTGGCCACGCCCACCCAGTAGGCCATACGCACTCTAGCCACGCCCACCCAGTAGGCCACGCCCACCCTGGCCATACCCACCCGGCCCCCTGAGGGCAAGCGCAATGCTGATGCGGCCCTCGATGAAATTGAGTTTGACACCCCTGTCTACTTCTTTCTTTTCAAGGAGATTCTAATATCCTGCAGAAAAAAACAGAGGTAATTGTGCCTTTCCTTCTACACCCAGGGAGAGAGAGAGAGAAAGAGAGAAAATAGAAAAGAAAAACCCTCAGAGGGTCTTGCTTGGCAGTGAGGAGAAAGAATAGCAGTTAAACAAAGCTGGTATACCAAAGAAAGCCATTGCAGCCACCATATTCTGGTGACTTCAGAGTTGAAGGGATGGGAGGAAACTGGAGAACCATATTACTGGGAAGGAGAGGCTGGTGGGAATTACTCTCATGAGAAACTGGTTACTCACCAACCCCATGGAAGAAACTCAAAGTGCTTGAATTGCGTTATTGCTCCTCCCTCTCTAGTTTTAGTCACCTTCTATTATTTTCTCACATTTATCTTCTTGTTTTAGATTTTAATACATAGCCTTGTTTTAATCATTTAAAGGTATTTGCTAGTTTTATATTATTTTATTCTGATATGGAGCATTTTTTCATTCTCAACTCAAATTTTATAGAAAATTAAATATCTTTGCTAATTACCCCAAATTGCTCTAATTGAAAAAAAATCCTTTGAATATTTGGGCATCCAAGCTGGAAGAAATTCAACTTGACTAGCCATAAAGAGAAAAGCTAGTTCATAAGTCAATAGATCTATGAAAGGTTGTGTAACATCCAATAAAATGCTAACCAGACTTTTGCTTTTAAGCTAAACAGTATATTTTTAAGGAACTGTGTTTTTCCTTTCCTTTCCTTTTCTTTTTTGAAAAACAGAGATACACTTGTAATATTTCAACTGCAGGCAGACGAGTATTTATATCTTTGTTATCCGATTATGTTATATGCACAGGCTAAGCAAGCTTGAACTCCAGACTCACAGGGCAAGATATTCTTATAGCGATTCTTGCTCTTATTTTCTGGTCTTTGACCCTCGTGTCGATCATACAAGTTCTTCGTCTCTTGTTTCTGCAGGCTCTGAAGGAAGAAATGAAGAGAGGTTTTAATAATGCAAATGTAGCTGATAGCTAAAAGCACATCTATATTTTAAAAAGAGATGGGGAAAAATAAATCCTCAAATACTTAAATTGTTCAGTTAATGGATGTGTTGAATTTCACAATTACTGTATGACTATTGATTACATCCCTGTTGGCTAAGGCCACCTCACATCAGGAAAGTATGGAGACTAATGGTTTCTCTGATAAGGAAATGAATTTCTGCTTGAGACCCCATTGGTCTGAATCCTAATCCTAATGTGGGTAAGGAAATTCTGACTTTCAGATGTTGCTGAATTACAGCTCCCTGTATTCACGTTCATTGGGGCTCCTAGAGGCTCCAGAAATAGTGTATGGATCTTTGGATTGTAGCATTGAATCTAGAGCAGACATGCCGGATTCGGCCCGCGAAGTGGTTTCATGCGGCCCGCGAAGCCATCCTGGAAACAGTGAGGGAACGGCCCCCTCTGCCTTGGCTTTGGCCCAGAGACCCTCCTGCCAGAGACCTTCAGATCTGTCCCTCTCCTGCCCAGGCCCCTATAGGCACCCTTGATGCATATGATGTAGAGCTGGACACGCCCACCCAGTAGGCCATATGCACTCTAGACACGCCCACCCAGTAGGCCACGTCCACCCAGGCCATACCCACCTGGCCCCCTGAGGGCAACCGCAATGCTGATGCGGCCCTCAATGAAATTGAGTTTGACACCCCTGATCTAGAGGCTAAAACACAAGGAATAATTCACTGCAGAAAACTCTACTCACATCAAACTCCTCCCAGAAACCACCTTTGTTTGCCTCTTCTGCTTGACTCCTCCTTTTGAGCATTTCCACTCTGTTTTCAATGTCAGCTGCGTTCACTCGAGTGGCATTGAAAGGCTTGGAGAGGGAATGAGAGAATGAAATGAAAAAAGAGAGGGGGGAAAAAGGAATGTTGAGACAGAGACTTGCAAGTAAGAGCACCAAGGTGCCCATCAATATTTTCCTTATCAATTTCACTTGCCACTGGTCAGATGCCTACTCCACCCTAATTTAATGTTTTTGGATCTTTTCTTAAATTTATAAAACAAATAATTCTAAGAAACTAGCAGGTTGTAGGCAAAGGATTAGCTTTGGGATAAGTTATATTTCCAAGAATATCTCTGAGGCCTGTAGATGGTCTGTAACTTCCTTAGAAACTAAATACGATCCATAGTTGCAGCCACCCCCAAACTTTGTTTGCAAATGTGACAAATGTGCAGACAGACCAAGATTGCAAGGACCATTGAAAACCAGAGGCAGATAAAGAGACTTTGGGGAAATGGACATATTATAATTGGACATACCAACTAAGACATCATATGAATTTTGTTCCAAATTTTGACTACTTGGCAAAAGAATCTAGGTTTAACCTTACATGTTTAACCTTACCTTACCTAAGTATAGTCTTCTTTAGTCATGTTTTATTGAATAAGTTACTATGAGTAGGCCCATAAATCCTACTAAATCCTACTAAACCATAAACCACAATGACTGATTGTGTAGAACATACAAAGCCAAAATCAAACACATCATATTACTATCTTATTTTTGTGCAAATCTAACTTGTTTCTCTGTTAAGGCTAACTATCAAAGCAAAATTAGTATCTGAGAAAAGAAGTTGATGAATGAAAATTATCAAGGACATAAAGTTAAGATTTATCTGATGCTAAATTTCAGTAGTGGTTTAGAGTTCATTAATTCACCTTGTATACCCACATCTTATAAGCACAATTGGTTTTGTGATTGTCTTTAATTTTGAGAATGTTAAATAATATTGTTGATGCTAAATAATATGACATTTACACACACACAATACATAATGCCTGAATTTACACATCTATATCACTTTCTATAAACTGTATTAGACAACCTAATAAAATTACCTTTTGAACAATGCAGAGATGTTCCATAAGTAATAGTTTATTTACCTGTCTCAAATACACATAATATCCAGATGCCTCCTCAATTCCTGTCTTTTTAAAATGTTCCACTAAGTCAGTCAAACTGAGGAATCTTTCGGTACCCCCAATTGTGTACTGCCCTTTCTAGAAAAATGGAGAAAACAAAAAGCATTATTAGTCTAGTCCCTCATATATGTATCTGCCTTTGTGCCTATGTATACACATACTTAATCTTAACCCATATTTTATTTTTTTACTGAGCTATTATCTTTTTGATCCTGTGGAAAGCTAATCATAATTAATTTAATTAAAACAATTAAATACTATTTTATTCGCATATTGTCTCTGGTTGTGAATCACTAATGTTATCATCTCTTTATGCAAATGTATTTTTAGACAAAATAGTGGATAATTAAAATATTGGTCTCTTCTTAAGATTAATTTTTGTTGGGCTCTGCAAAGCATTCCAAAGGGAAACCAAAGGCTTGGTACAGCAGCTTCAAAAGGCATCCATCCAGACAAAGGTACCTGTGGATACTGTTCTGTAGTGGGTGCCATGTGTAATGACCAGGAGACAACAGTCAGGGTTTAACTCTTTATTGAATACAAGATGGAACTGCTGATCTTTTCCCCCAGGTGCCCTCTTATAGCTTTACCAGATCCCCGCAGTCAGCCAATCCGCTGGCTCTATTTTCCCGCCAGACAGGTGACACTCAACCCGGTGTCCTACTTTTCCCGCCGGACAGGTAGACCAATCAGGTCGCCTGACCCATGCCACCAGCTGTGGAGGTGGCATACACAACACCTACCTTGTTTACAATCTAATAAATTCCATACAGAGCATGTCTGGGACAACCTCTGAACAGTCATGCATGCCTTCTACAAGGGACAGCTTTCACTTTCATTTTGAGGATGAGATCTTTGCTTCCACAAACTGACTCTGCACAGAGTCCTTTTAAATGTTTTAAATAGCTCTTGAAATTTCTCCTTTGTTCTTCTGTTGCTTGATTTTTAATTTTTTGTTGATAGGCACCTCTAACACAGCAAGCTTTTCAATATCCCTGTTAGGTGAAACCACAGGGGCTTCTCCCATCCCGGCCACTAAGGAAAGCCTAATGTAGACTAATGAAGACCAGTCTTTGAGCAAAGGGATAACTTCCTTCCCTTTGAGTCTAAATAGAAAGGCAAAAGACTTTTATTCTTTGAATTTTCTCAGAAGCAGCAGCTGGTTGTTGGGAAGGAAAAGAAGGAATCCTAAGCCCACTCCAAGTTCTGGGGTGAAATCATCCAGGGCCCAGGAAAAATATAATCTAATCCAGATTTCTATGAGCAGTGGATATTAGAGGGAGGTACTAGGTTAGGGTTGCTTTTATTTTGTGTGTCCTCAAGACAAAGAGCCAATTTCTTTCCAAGCTATTCTCCCTTAGGGCCTAATCTTCATATTGTTCCTTTGTTTATCCAACCTCTCCTGAGATTTAATCAAACCTAAGCCAAACACACATCAAAGTTTTCTTTTCTAGAAAATAAAGCTCTTAGTTTTGGCGGGTTGAATCCCGAGTGCCGCGTAGCAGAGTGAGCGCCTGTTACTCGTCCCAGCTTCTGCCCACCTAGCAGTTCGAAAGCACGTAAAAATGCAAGTAGAAAAATAGGGACCACTACGGTGGGAAGGTAACAGTGTTCCGTGCGCCTTTGGCGTCTAGTCATGCCGGCCACATGACCACGGAGACGTCCTCGGACAAGCGCTGGCTCTTCGGCTTTGAAACGGAGATGAGCACCGGCCCCTAGAGTTGGAAACGACTAGCACGCATGTGCGGGGGAACCTTTACCTTTACCTTTAATGATATTGCTTATCCCTTTTTCTCCAGACACTACTGAAAAATAATAATGAAAGATTCCAAAGTTCTTTCTTGTCTCCTGTGTTACTTAACATCTATATAAAACCACTAAGAAGGATGATTTGCAAGTCTGGAGCTAGTTATCATTATTAATGTAGTACTTATATCTCAGGGGCTGCCACAAAGAAGAGAGTGTCAACCTATTCTCAAAAAGCACTTGAAGGCAGGACAAGAAGCAATGGATGGAAACTAATCAAGGAGAGAAGCAACCTAGAACTAAGGAGAAATTTCTTGAGAGTTAGAAACGACTTGCCCCAGAAGTTGTGAGTATTCCAACACTGGAGGTTTTAAGAAGAGATTTGACAGCCATTTGTCTGAAATGTTATAGGGTTATAACCTGCCTGAGCAAGGGGTTGGACTAGAAGACCTCCAAGGTCCCTTCCAACTCTGTTATTTTGTTGCTCAATTATACCATTCCTGTTCTGCAATTTGGGGGGTTCAGATGTCTCCAGATTACAACGAATGGGGTGGTGCTGGTGGAATTTGACATAGACCGGATAGAGGTGTTAATGATTCTAGGAGCTACATTTCAGAATCTGGAAAAAAATATGCATGTTCTGGATTTCATTGCACTCATACTTAAGGGAAGTCTGGGCAACCTTGAATCTGCAGATGATATTGGACATCCTCACAAGATCAATAGCAAGGAGCACTTTATCAGCTTTGGCTGATAAACCAATGTGCCTCTCTACCTGGAGGTAAGAAACCAGGCTTCTAAATTCTCTAAGTAGAGATCAAGTATAACTAATGAACAGTTAATATGATTGCTCTCTGTTTAATAGCTCTCTTCTGGGACACTAAACTGTTGAATCTGGAGGGCTCTTAAGGAAAGCCTCTCCCTAATAGTTAATAGAATATATAGTGGATTGAGATAACAGAATCCTTAGTCTGGCAAGATTTTGTCTATAGGCGTTAAACAATAAAGATCTCAGCTTGGAAGAATAATCACTTCCCATTCTTGGTTTGGGGCCTGACAGCAATGAAGTATGTCTAGAGAAGTGAAATCTTCAGGTTTCACCAGAAGTTTTAGACTTTTAACCACCTCCTCAGGGTCTCCAGATGAATAAATAAAATCTCAGCTGTGGGGGCAGTATTAAGAAAAGCTATTTTCTGTTTTGACTGTGAGGCGCCATTTGCGGTATACTATAGATTCAGCGGCTTCCATTTGAGCACAGATGAAACCCAGAGACATAGTCAAGCTCTTTGCTTGATCTAGCAGGTATTAGTTTCTCCCCTGTCTAAGGAAAAGTCACATTCCTTCTCTACTTCACCAGGCCCACATCTTGGTTCACATGAGGATCCAGCTCCTGAATCTCAAGGAGACTCGACTACAGCTATCTTTGTCATCTTCTATGGCCAAACAAGGTTTTTTTGAGAACCTGATCCCTTTTTTTTGTTTAAAGTGCAAATAACTTTTCATTGATAAAGATATATTGCATGGGTGCAAATGTGAAATATTGTAAATCAATTTATAAAATGTTAAGGGTCACAGGTTCCTGATTGGATAGTCATCTGAAACCATGTAAGAAGGTGAAAATGGTTTGTATATCATCTTGCAGGGACTGAAGTCGACTCTATCTCCTCCTTTACCTTCTCTCCCACCTTCTCACCTCACACATAATCTTGATATGGGTAACTTTAAGTCGTTCTTGGCTGTGGGCTCCAGTAACATCAGTCCTAGGTTTAGGCTGGTCAGTCAAGACAGACAGCACAAAATCACCAGGCTTGCTAAGGCTCTCACGCACTAAGAAGGTCCACGGTGCAGTCTTGGCTTGGAGTAAAGCCTCAGCTGCTGGACCAGAAAGATGTCCATGGTACCACCTGAGGAAAAAGAGAGGTTAAATAAACAACCGATTTCTAGAATGGTTAAAAAGAATAAAAGTGACTGGAATGTAATTAGGCTAATGGAAAATTTGGATCATGACCAAGAAGGAACAGAGATTAAAAACAATTCTTAGCAAAGCTACATGAATCAACATAAAGATGTTAAGTTTTGTTTTAGCTTTGTTTTATGTAAACAGTGAAACAAATCTAGCCATAATTCTTATTTGTACTGATTATTTTCCTCCCTGATAAGATAAATGTGCACGTATAGATTTTAAAATGTTGATTAATAAGGATGGTTTTGTTTTTGTTCTATATACGTTGTTGTCTGCTTTACCATTTAGCATTCAGTAAAGTCATCCTAATATTTTTACCCAAATCTCAGTAAATTAAAAAATGAAAAACAGCCTGTCTGAAAAAAACAGAAAAACCTTTTATTATGGGAAAAGGAATCAAGGCAGCAAGTGTTAAGGACATCATAAACTACATGGAGAAAATAAAACAATATGATCTACTCAAAGCTAGTTTTGGGGTGATGTAGATAATGGCAGAGATCCAGTTCATAAAAAAAAATCACCTCAGTTTAAAAGTGAGGAAAAAGCTCTCCAATAGGATTTTCCTACATTTTGTAGGGCATTATGACTTGCGACCATAACTGAACCCAAAGTTTCCATTACTAAGCAAGTGTTAAGTGAGTTTTGCCCCATTTTACAACCTTTTTTGCCACAGTAGTTAAGCAAATACATTGTGGTTGCTAAGTGAATCATGCGATCATTAAGTGAATCTGGCTTCCCCCCCTTATTGACTTTGTTTGTCAGAAGCTGGCTGGGAAGGTTACCAGTGGTGATCACATGACCCTGGAACAGTTCAACCGTCATAAATACATGCTACTTGCCAAGAGCCTGGATTCTGATCACATGACCCTGCTGCAACAAACGTTAAGTGTGAAAGCCGGTCATGAGCCACTTTTTTCAGTGCTGTTGTAACTTTGAATGGTCACTAAATGAATGGTTGTTAAGTTGAGTACTACCTGCATTGTATCTCAGTATCTCAAGATTTTCCAGAGATCTTGATCTCAGCCTAGAATTAGCCAGATGGGCTACAAAAACCAAACAAAAACTTTAACAGAATTATATATTAAAATGTTTTAAAAGGTTAAATTTTCAGTTACAATATTGAAAATTATTTTAAAGGCAGTAGCAAATGGTACTAATACATAAGATTGTTAACATTTAGTCAGCACATGGGAAGCAGCATTCTAGCAATTTCCTATATAATATCTCACTAGCTCTTAGCACAACATGAGGTAAATCTGTTCCCTCACTGTGGATGAGCTGCTGAGGCCAGCATCCCCCAAACCATGTTTACCAGGTCTATGCAAAGGTAATCAAGAAAACTTGTTCATACAAAATCTTGCCAGGCAAACAGGCAACTTTACCCAATGGAATAAATAACCCAGGAATGTATGTGTCTGGGTGTGGGTGTGGGTGTGTTCCGTTCCCAAGTCAAATGTCCTCTGAGTCTTCCTTTCCTGGGTTTCTGGAAATATCACAGGTAAAACTTATCATGTAATGGCATGACTGTCAATCGCCTTTCAGCAATAAATTTAGTTGTCATGACACAATAGCTATGTAAGGAATAGGAGGAGAAAACTCCAATTTCACCTTGTTGGGTTCTTCTACCAATACTAGGGGGTCTCCCAACCCCCAATCCATGGACCTGCACTCGTCCACAGCATGCCAGAAACTGGACCACACAAACAAGTGAAGCCCCATCCACGGGATGCAGGCAGCACGCAAAACCACGCCCCCTTCAGTCCGCGGAAAACCCTCTCCACGGAACTGGTCCCTGGTGCCCAAAAGGCTGGGGGCTGCTGGCCAATACAGATGTGCTGCAAACAAAGTTGGGTTACTTCATCTGATTCTATGACATTGGATTTCCATTTAGTCAGCTACCAAATGTCAGACCAAATTCTAAAATTTACAACCCTTTTTATATTTCCCCTAACTTCATTCAGTGTCAGTGCATACCTGACTGTAGATTACATAAACATTCTCTGAGCATGAAATGTATCTGCAAAATGAAAATGTTGGATCTTTCTCTGAAATTAAAGTGCTTAGGAATTTATGTAATGAGCCCCAATGAATTACATACCAACTTTGCAACAAAAGGAAAACAAATATGAATTTTGTCATTCTGTTGCACACTCCATGATTAATAATAGGGCTTTTTTCAGATGACGATGACCATTTGGAATGAAGGAAAAAATCAACATTCTTCTCAGTGAACCTTATTGTCTCACATATGAAACCCAAAATCAGATTAGTATATAGCATCATTGACTGGCAAAAAAATGGGGGAAAATCCTCTTATGGAGGGGATTTTTCTTCTTCTCTTAATTACACAAATTATGATAGTCCTTGACTTACAACTGTAATGAAGCCTGGTCACTGATCTGATTTTAAGAATCCTTTTTGTGGCAGTTATTAAGCAAACACTGTGGTTGTTAAGCAGACCCATTGTTCACTATGGGGCATTTTTGTTGAAAACCAAAAGTAAACAATGTAAAATGTTGTAAATCGTGATCACCAGACCAAGGGACGTTGCAAATGGTTATAAATGCAACCCAGTTGCCGAGTGTTGAGTATTGATTATTGGCTTTCAAACAGACATGAACTTTAATCTTTTCCCACTTAAATGTGACATTAACAAGAGAACTTTCACCTCTACCACCTGATAAACGTTATTCACAGTAGGCATTGGAGGCATATTGAATACGTGGGATGGAAAATATGTTAGTACTGGAAGACAATAAATGTGTCCAGGTACATTAGAAGAAATGGAAGAGGAGGTTATATCCTTCAGTTGTCCATTCTGCAAAATGATTTATTACTACCACTCATTGATATATACCTGCTAGGTCAGAAACAGAAAATGCATCTCGGATATGTTCAACGCAAGCTAAATTTGGCTCAGCTGTCTTTTATATAGAAGACCATTGACAGAGCAATCTAAACTTTCATATTTATTTTTACCTATTATTTTACTTTTGTTTTTGGTTTATAAATAAATTAAATAACTGTGTTCTTTGCTACAGCTTTCAGCTTTATGTTGTCCTGGGAAAGTATGCACTGTTCAAATTCTTTATGATACACCAGCTGGTACATAGAACAGTAGAGCTGCAAAAAAAAAATGGATCATCCAGAAGCACAGGTGTTTATGAAACACAGAATTGACTTCTGTCACCCTATTAGAAAACTAATATTCTTAATTAATGTCCTTATCCCCAAAGCAACCTCAACTGGTTTAAATAGGCTTTTGGCCATATTTAAAGAAAAAGTACAGTGTGTTACCATATTCACCGACATTTAGTTACTTTCTGATTTATTTCCATTTGCAAAAACATAATTAACTGCCTGAGTGATTTCTTTCTGTGAAACACACACACACACACACACACACACACACACACACACAGAGAGAGAGAGAGAGAGAGAGAGAGAGAGAGAGAGAGAGAGAGAGAGAGAGAGAGAGAGTGACTTGCTACTTTGAAGCAACCTGGCTGTGTTGATTTAGCCAGCATATTAAAATCTGATGCTGATCAAAAAAAATATGTGGCCCACTAAACAAGAACCCTATACAATCCTGTCTTAATTCACAGAACTAGCATCCCTCATAAAAGTTACACCTGGATAGTTCATAATATAAAAAGTAAATCCATACAAATAGAACATGATCTAAAATGCTAAACAGGAAAAAAGCAGAATAAACTGAAGTAAAGCCAGGGGGCAGGGAAGAATATAACGCTACAGACGTAGAAAGTAAGAAGCATCAAATGAATCTCAGCTAGGAGGGCACATCTCAAACTCAGTGAGGATCGCAGCATCTCGGGTAGCGGGGCAGTGAGAAAAAGGAGGAAGTTTTATGACTGAGACATCCTGCTTGTGTTCCCAACTAAAGTTGCCCTGGTACCTCACAGCCATGACTAGCCCAAGGCTCTCAACTGCACATTCGTGGCCAAAATAAGAGTTGAATGGGTGGTTTCCCAAATCAAAGCTAATGCTGCTATGTGGGACCTATGTTTGTCAGGTCAGTGCTGAACGTTGCTGACTCTTCAACTGCTCGCTCTCTATATAAAATGTTATTAATTTTATTTCTTAATAAAATACAAGTGACTCAGTGCCACCTAAAACCTTCAAGCCATTCCCCTGATTACAGAATTCCACCTCAAGAGTTCTTCATCTGGAAAAATAACAACTTTGTAAAACAGGTTTTAATTTTCTTGCAATATCCTTCTAGGAGATGAGCTGAAATCTTGAAATGTGGTTTTCTCAACAGCATTTTCTGAATCCACTATTGGCGCTTATTTTTCTTCCAGATTATAAATAGTAATAAGTCATTATTCTTTAACACCACAGTAAGGCGTGCACTTTTCTGATTACATAAATAATGTCACAATCTGATAAAGCTATTATATGTAGCTATTATTGTATTTCTTCCAAAACTAAGTGTTAAAACTTGGAAGGAGGCAAAACAAAACTTGCATAAAAATGTCTGTCTCCTAAATGGACATTTTTCATTCAATAACCGATTCCACAGATCATCTCAGACTCTGAAATTGTGGAACTTATAAGAGTAATGGATCAGTCTAATTTTTCTAACTGCTACCATTTACCTATATTAAGACCCTTTTCTTTGTCTTAATGGAGCATATCTTTACTTGAGTAATTGCACATGTTTTGCTAGAAAGGTGCTATTTCATATGACATGAAATAAGATATATTTCACATACTGTGTATCTTATTCTCAGTTCGAGTAAAAAAAGTCTTAAATCTTTAATTTTTTAAATTGTACAATAGGTTTTACAAAGTAATTTGTCAACTGCCAACACATATCTTGATTAATTAGATATCAAATATGCTAATGAAACATTTGCTTTTAATGGTCTTTTAATTGTAATGTATTATTACAATAGGAAATGAAAAACTGATTTCAATATACTTTCTAGATTGTTCTAAAATAACTAGCTCCCCACCCTGCTTCCCAGCTGAAATTATATTGTTGTTTTTGTCATCTTGCAATTATTCCACTCTTTTCAAAGGCATTATAGGAAATGTTGAAATTTATAAATAAACACATAATTGAATACTGTTCTTAAACTGTTACCCCAACTGTGGTCATTTCTGCAGCATGTTGACCTGGCAAGGCTCCAGATGCTTCAGACAATCCACAATACGACAATTATGATTTTACAGGCTCTAAAAGATCAGGAATTTATAACTGCTCTTATTCATGCCACGTTGATTTACAATGTACTTATGGATATCATCAAAGGTACTAAGCAAATTGGAGTCGATTTATTTAGAAGATTATTTCCTCCTGAAAAACTCTGCCTAGTCTATATAAAAAGCTGGAAGTTTGGTATCCATCCAAAGTGAGTCTTCTTGATAACCACTTTCTTCTTCCTCCTCTGGTTCTTAACTTCACAGTTTTGCCCAGTTCTATTTAGTTCATTTTCTAATTGGTTCAGAGTCCAACCTTTCTGGACTCAGGTTTTAGCTGCATATATTACATTTAATACTGGTTTTAAAGAACAGGTTTATTTTTAAATACTGCTTTCAATTATTTTTGTTAGTGATTTTGAATATTTTAAGCTGATATCACTAACTTGCAATATGAGTAACAGCATTTATGAAGGCCACAGCAATTTAATGCCTTCTATTTTATTTTTGCATGATCCTTACACAATGAAGAAATCGGTTTTGATTTCTAAATACAGAGTTCTTGGGCTGGATCGGAGTGGGAAGCAAAACAATCAGAGGCAAGGCAAGATGCAGGAGTCATGAAATTGGGAGGGGTTCTCAGAGAGGTTATGTTTACTAGCCTGAACTACTGAAATATGACAATCTAGAATCACATTGTAATGTTTGCCACTTTCTGTTGAGGAAAAAGTAATTGTTGTGGATGGAGGTTTACAATTAACATGTTGAGTTTACATCCATTATTTCAATTAGCTTTCCAAAGAAACAGTAGAGCAAGTCAGAGATTATCACATTATTTATATTTTTCACTTCTACAGTTAGGAGATGGACTGTGGAGACCCTAACATAAAGAAGAATAAACACTGGATAGTATTAAGAGAATAGTTTCTCACAGCCTGCTTGTTTGTGTGTTTAGTTATATTCTGCCTTTTTTACTTTTACAAATAACTCAAGTTGGTGAACATATCCAACACACTTCCTCCTATTTTTCCCACAACAACCTTGTGAGGTAGGATGGACTGAGAGAGAATGACTAGTTAATCACCCAGTTGGTTTTCATGGCTAAAGCAGGACTAGAACTCACATTCTCCTGCTTTCTAGCCTGATGCCTTCACCCACTAGACCAAATTGCGTCTCAAATTATACTCTTATACGAAAATCATATTGTTAAAAAATTGAGAGATTAGATCAATCCTATACATATTTGTGAATAATCCTGATAGCCTAACCAGAGTTTGATAAATGGTCATTTAATGCACTCATTAGGCTACAAATTTAACTCACTGGTCTATAGTTCATGTACACCTGATTAGGGTCATATGAAATGAATTTCGTTGAAGAGAATAATACAATAAATGCAATCGCTGAAGTTTTTATTAGTGTGGGGAATTTTAGACATCACACTGCCTTTGTTTTAGAATCTTTTTTTTAAATAGAAGGAGGGAATCTGTGCTTCTGCAGAAGAGGCTAAACTACAAGTCCCAGCAACCTCAACCAGCAATGATGAGGGAAGGTGGAAGCTATATCTTGACAAATACCTCCGTTCCAAAAGATGTTCCAAACTATGGAACTGCTGGGTAGGAAATTAACCAAGCTATCATTTGCTAAGTGAGCCTCTTTCCCCCTCAGAGAGGAAACAGTTAAACTCAGTGGACCAAGCGGAGGGGAAGCCACGTGATGGAAAATCTTGGGTGGTTGGTGGGGAGGGAGGCTGAGTTTTCGTAAGAGCCTGGAGGACAGAACTTTCCAACCGCAAGGGAGGAAGCAGCAAGCTCCCTGGCCAACTGCTGCCTTTGGATGCGAGCAGGCCTGCACACAGAGACCTAGAGAGGATAAATAAACTCATTCTTTTCAAGGGCACAGCAGTTTGTTCTGGAACAGGACAAAAAACCCAGCCCTGTCTCATGAATGGCTTAACATACCATAGAACATAGAATCAGAGGGCTGGAACTGTCCATGACCAACATGAACAAAAGCCACACATTTTAATACAATTTCTAGATGGGTGGCAGTAAGAAAACAAAGAGTCATAGGGCATCATAATGACAAACAAATTTCCAGAAAGGTTGATGCCATCATAAGGCTTCCAAGCTTGCAACAAAAGAAGAAATATGAAATATACCTGTGAAAATAGAAAGTTTGACCGTGGACAAATGATTTGCTTGATACCTGCTTCTTATTGACACCATAATCTTTGCATTTTAACAATGTGCCCAAAATAACAAATCAGTGAAACAAAAGAAATCTCATTTCCAAATGTAAGTCACACCAATATTGAAACATCACATGACAAAATGTAGTATGTGCTCTATAACCTACTGTCTTAGGACTTAGGGAATCTCTCAGCTTAAGAAAGCTCGAAAAGTAAAAGGGGAACAATGCTGAGAGGAAAGTTAATCATTCATTAGACCCCATAGTAAAAGAACAAAGGACATGTAAGCATACATTATATACAGTAGGACACATTTATTTATATACTTCTAAACATTGATTAGCTTTTTTCAGGTGTTATGAAAAGAACTACACCATATCTCCATTCAGAAATACTCAGGATCTGTGGATTCTTTCCACTTGAGTGAATGCTTGATTTTCCAGGGTCCTCCTGACATTGTCAGAAAGCAGGCACTGAGAGAAGTCCTGCCCCACAGACGTCCACAAGGAGGCCTGGGAATAGCATACTGGACCATGTACTCTTTTGTACATGAATAAAATCATCCTGTTTGTAAGTGGGCCTGAAGAGGTTTTCTACTTAAGCAATGGTGCAGTTCATTTGTAGGTGTGAGTGGAATGAAAGCACAGTGGTATGCCCTGATGGATATGTATTAATATTATATAAGCATATAAAGTATATCTGTTGCTGGATAAGTGGAACATAAGCCTTTTTAGATTTCGGAAGCTTCCACAAGAGATCCAGAGTCATTAATAATGAGGGAGACTGGAGTTATATGGGAAATGAAGAAACATAGCTGCAGCTAAAGAATGTCAGCGTTAGAGAAAATTTTAGCCAACCCTTTGGCTCAGCATCCCACAACTGTATAGCAGCAAAAGTCAGGAACAAGACACCCTGCCCACATGTGGCTAATTACTTTTTGGGACTCTGTGTCTCCTTTCTTCTTTTCATTTTGAGAATTTCCTTACAATTGCCCTATTAGATCATGCTGATTTCTTCCTAGTTCCTTTCCTTTTAATAAAGGAACTATTTCCAGTATCTTTAAAATTCTCATTAGCATTTCTTCTTTATTATTTATATATTATTTAAATTTTTTAAAAAAATATCTCTGCACTATTTATATGCATAATGGCTTATGCAGACGTAGTAACTTTTCCAGACAGTTCAGTGCTATGCATTCCCTACTGAATATGCACCAAAGATTATTTCTGCGTAGAGAAGCAGCCATTATTTTATGAGCAATATTTAAGTGACCCATTCGTGCAAGATTCACCACATGCTTAGGCTTAAAATCTTTCAGTCCAAAAATTGAATATATCTCTCTATATTTCAAGCTATGCAATTAATGATTGCTCTTTCTTCTCAGCAGCCCCAGGACAGTATTAGGTATAACTCGACATGGCCTTGTAAACATCTGCTACCTCTTTCTGGAGTCCATTAGTCTTCAACTAAAAGGCAACTGCATGACTAGAATAGGGCATGCGTACATGTGCGCACAAACACAGGCACAATGTTTGACTTTATTTAACATCTTGTCTGAGAAAGACCTCTTTAAGAAGAAGAAATCTACATTCAAGCTGAGTTGTAGATATTGGTTATTTTCATAATCTTAAATGTCAGTGGCATTTTTAACACTCTTTTAAATTATCTTCTTACCTGCTTTGTTTTGCTTTTTTAAGTGGAAACATAGAGAATAGAGCTTGCTTGCTGTGCAAATTAGGAGTAACACATAACAATCTTTCATATGCTCCAGATAAAGGAATGTCTTTGTAGGGTCAAAAGCATTTAGACTATCATTCAGAAAACCCTATAGGAGCTTAAGGAATCATGGAAGGAACCTAAGAATTCCCACCCACTGCAGCATTCACTACACCATCCCTCCTAGATGACTATTCAGACAATGCATGCAAATAAATAATCAATAAATATATCGCACATAACGTACAGTTATATCTATATAGATCCACAGCAGAGATACGTATGAACAAATGATAAAAGACATAAATATAATGTGTGAGCCCTCTCAATTGAAGCTCAGCATGGAAAGGAAAGTCAAGATGGGTATGCAGCTATAGGTAGAAGCAGCTGTGCTTTCCTCATACCTTTCTGTTGTGGGGTCAGAGCAGTTGAGAGGATACCTCAAGTCTATGATGGTTCCATCTTTATCCTGCAGGGATCCCTGTTGCTGTGTATAATATTCCACCAGTTCTGATAAAGTAGCAAATTTCTCTCCTCCGTAGAGGTCATAGTAATCCCCAGTATTCTGGATACGGATGTGAGTTACCTCATCACCAACCCTAAAAGAGAGAGTCAAAAGTTTCTCATCAGTTGATCAGGAAGGGAAGAGCAAAGGAGAAATGATCTTTACTATTTCTCCTGGCAGGAATTCTAGACCAAAGTAAGGGATCTCGGGGAAATGGATGGATTCCTTGGTGTTTGGCCTCACCCGGGCTTATCTTCCACCCCACAACATATGAATTGAATATAAGACTTTTATTCAAACTGGAGAATTAGGAATAGAATGAAGCTGGAGCCATTGATTGCATTTATAGATGTACCACAGAGTTTAGGATCCTTGGATTTGGGGTTGTTTTTATTTTGGGGGGAGGGTATTGTCTTTCTTTGGTTTTTACTTCTGTTTTTGTAAGCCGCCGGAATTGTGACACATAAGAAGTGTGGCCATATTTGTCTTATAAATAAATAAGACTGAATTTTACAGAAAATTAGCTAAAAAGATTGTACGTTTGACTCCCCATAGCATTTTTCCAATTGTCATTCCACTGGAATGTTCATGCCTTCTGTGTTAAGGCAGGCAGACATAATGGCATTAGAAGTGGCACTGATATTTTTATTTACTTCAAATTGTTTAAGCAGGACTATTATCCAGAGGAAGGTTTATTGTATAAGATTAACATGAGAGTTAGTGGAAATTCTAATTTGAAAGAAAAGAAGAAATAAAGTTGCTTTACTTAAATGGAGGCCAGCTTGAAAAATAACATGGGAGTCAGAAGCTGTGGAAGTCCCTGTGGGAAGGCTTGAACCCGGTCTTTTGGTTCCAATGTCTGATGACTTCCCCAAACCATGGACATTTTTTTAAAGAGCATTGGTGCCGCTAGCCTAGGGAGCTGATTGTTTTGTCTGAAGGCCTGTTCCCAACAAAGTCAGTATTATGCCATCAGCAGATTTATTTCAGAGAATGTTCTAGGGAGAATCAGCCTCTAAACGTCCAACCAAGTCTCTCTACCAAACGTCCCCCACCCAAAAAAAGACAAAAGGCTCTGGGAAAAACCCCAGAGAAAAAAATGCATCTTCAAGTTTGTGGAAAGTAATAAGTTTCACAACAGCCATCTTCACTTGCAGTCATTCCATTCCTCCTTTTCTTTTTGCACTCTGTCCTTCAATTCCAATGTGTCTTGGGATTTGCTAGATATTTTTATTTATTTATTTATTTATTTATATGTATCATAGCAGCCCTCTCCCATAGACTTTAGGAGTGATATATGTTTTAACCATGAGAACTATCATATTATGATATGGCCTCCATTTATTACAGAGGGGAAAGTCTTTGGGTATATACCAACATGGAGTACTTTTGGAGAGGAAAAACTGAAGAGGTGGGAGGTCACTCAAGGAAAACCATGGAATATTATCAAAGGATTAAAAGAGAAGGGGGGGCAATTACCTGACAGAAAGGGAAAAGTCCCCCTTGTTTTTTCGGCTGGGCCGAGCCAGAAAGCTGCCATGAATTCCTCGTGCTTTGAGTAAGGCCTCAGCATCTATGCCACTCAGGTCACGATGAAACCACCTGGTTGGTGGAAAGAAGAAAGAAAAGAAAAGAAAAAGAAAAAAAAGAAAGACATCAAAAGGGGGGGGGGAAATGGAGTAGACTGTGTAGGTGTGATCCTACATAGAGTTCACAAGACAGATACCTCCATCCTCTACCACAATTCAGAAAGTGGACAGTGGTTTTCCTTCTCTCTCTCCCCTGCCCCAACAGCACTGACTCCCACTAGCATGTTCATAATTTAGAATTAACAACAAATCAATGAGAATCAAACAGTGCAGATCAACCAAAGTAGGCTGACCCTTCAGTTCATCTGGAATACAGCTCTTTCAGATCCAGTCAGTTCACACATTCAGCGTTTGGCCATTAAGCATTATTTATTTGTTTGCTTGTTCATTTATTTCTTCATTCAATTTCTATAGCCCCCCAACTCAATCAATTGACTCTGGATGGCATACAGTTCTAAAATTCTGCAACAATTACAACAATTTAGAAGACATAAGATCAATAAAAAACATCCTCAAATATAGTGGCAAGTAATCAAATCATCTCTATGAAGAGAGACAGGGTCATCAACTTTCTAACTGAGCAGAAGGGAAACATATGTAGCTAGTGAAGCTGTTGCTCCACTAATCATAAGCAGTAGGAGAAATTCTACTTGCTACACTTCTGCTAGATCCTGAAGATTCAGCTGCAGTTGTTAGTTAGGCAGGGATGCTTGAAGATGTAGCCTCTGCTGCCAAATCCCTACAGCCAGAGGCAACACAATGATCCCTTCGAGCAACTGTCTCCCATATTACACACATACTCCCACAGAACATTGTCCCTCCCAGTTCAAGGAAACATTTCAAGACCTGCTTAGAAAGAAAACATTAACCTGTAATCGTCAATCCTAAATTTTTCCTTACCTCATTATTTCCCAGGCGAGCAGTGGCAAAATCAAAAGTCCAGTTAAGAAAACAATTGAAAAATTAACTGAAGTTTAAGATGAGAATAAAAGCAAAATGAGTGTTTGATGTCTCAACCAGACTTTCCAGCTGTGAATTCTCCTTTTTTGACTCTATCCATCTACCTCATGCGTTTCCACTGCCCATCACACATTCATAGTCTGCTCCACGATCAGTCCGTGTTGGTAGGTAAGGGCAGAAAGAAGTGAGGCAAACAGGCAGTTCCAAGTTGCTGAGCACTAATACAGGAACAGGAAGCATATCTAACATCGTTGTTCTTCACTGCAAGTTGCAATGTGTGCACTTCTGCTTCTGCTTTTGGGTCCTTTTTCTCCTTCTGTCCTATCTTCCTTGCTCACAACTATTTCTGTTTTTCTTTCTTTTTGGGGGGAGGGAAAAAGAATTCACGATAAATGCGCAAGGGAGTCCATTTAATTATCACTACAGGAAAATCAACACCAGTACTAAATGCAACATAATTAAAGGCAATTATATCCCAAGAGTATGTAATCAATGTATGTAATGTCATAAATATAAAAGATGTTGGGGAATTCAGGCCTGCAACAGAAAAAGAGATAACACTTTAAACATTTCAAGTTCTATTTTCTCATTATTATGTGCTTCTTTCTTCCATAAGAAATCCCTTTACCACACTGCATTATTTTTCCTCATTCAACAGAATGAGGTGGAATTCATGGAGAGGTTCACCACAAAGACGTAGCCTACAGCTATATCATGCAACAATAATACCTTTTCCCACAAACTGTCTACTAGATCTGATCCAATTTAACTCCAGCAAAGGTGTTTTTCCCTTGATATTAATATAAAATGTCCTTTTCCTGGACTGGCTTCTTGTTTCCATTTGGGTACTTGAATGCTTACAGCTTCTTGAACAGGCCTTGTTACATGGCAGGAGAAAATTTTAATTGCTTATTTCTTCTCAAGCAAGAAAAGTTTTTCTCTAAAAGTGAAACAAAATTAAAAGGGAAAAATAAATTTGTTTTTTGAACCACCCTGCCTAGAAGGGAGCTGCCTCGAAAAAGACTTTGAGCCAAATATCCAGCATTTTAAATATATCTTTAGACAAGATCTTGACTGCACAAAGTAAATACTAAATGATGATGTCCACTTGAAGCTATAGAATAAAATTCATACGTAGAAAAAGAAGGAAAAGCATGCTCTTATCAAAAAAAATCTGTCCACAATACAAGTCTCAACTACAAGATTTGCAAATAGGTTGATTTTTTAAGGTGTGCATACACCTTGGCATGTGTTTTGGTCATGCCAATCACTTTTACATAATTTGCCTGCTTTCTGGTTACACAGATTCTTCAGTCTTGACAGTTTAAAAAAAAGGAAGAAATAATGTTGCTAGAATAAGATGACATGTTAAAATGGTTAATCTTTTTTTACTATTATTGTTTTCATCTGAAGACTTAAAAATATTTTGGTTGAACATCAAAGCCTGGGGATTGTACTCTAAACTTTGATCCTAACAGAGATAATATTTAACTCCACTAGCAGATATTTTTGGCGCTGATAATAAAGCAGTGTTAATTCTGATGGCTAACTGCAAGATATAATAACTCCATAGCATGTAACTGCTCTTCTGAGTTGTGTTTATGCTGATGGCAGCTTGTGTGGGTCTGGTCCTGATCATGATGATCACACACAGGTGAAAGAAGCTTAAATTCTTAGCCCAGTCATTTGTTTTTCAAATTGACCTACGGATATTTTCTTTAAAGATTCCATTAATGTCCGTAGACATTAAAAAAATATTTTTTAAAAAATCAAAGAATAGGAGGTTTAGTTTCCTGTCCCCACCCTATGTGCTTAGATCCCCTCCACACATTTACACAAATGAAAATAATAATCAGTCACGCAGCTGCGGGGTAAATACAAAGCAAAGCCTGTTGGTTATCCAGTTCCCCCCCTCCCACCAGCCCATCTTCCAGTGGCATTCCCAGGATTTCTTGCACTGTTCTGGGGAAAGTGGGGAATGCATGTTCCCAGCCATGGATACTCTCACAGAGCTTTACAATATTGCAACAAATGCATGTGGATCAGCACACTTTTTTTTTAACCAAAACAAAATATTTGGATCAGCCCAGGTCAAACTACTGCAGGAAACCGAGGGAGGAGCTGTATGTTCCCTGCCTTTGCCCTACAGTGCTCTATTTACAGAGTGGCACTTGATGGGGAAATTTGGAGAGAGGGAAAGAGGAGAGAAAAAAGAGTTTAGCTCTTTTGCTACTCTTACATTTGACTCTCCCCAGCTTAAGTTTAACACTTATTTATTTATTTTATTTACTTTTATTTTATTAAATTTATATGCTGCCCTTCTCCCTAAGGACTCAGGGCGGTGCACAACAATAAAAATTAAAAACATAAAATAGAAAAATTTTTAAAAAAGAATTAAACAATAAATGCAATAATTATATGACAATTTAAAAACCAGTAAAAAGCTAATTAAAACCGTACTCAGTACAGGCCCGCTTGTTGGAACAACCACGTCTTCAGGTCACGGCGGAAGGACCGAAGGTGGTAAAGTCAAAACAAGGATAGAAAAGAGAGGACTTATCAGAGTGCATGGCACTGCATATGATTATTACTCCAACTGGCTCTGTCTGGCAGCAGGGGAAAGCTCCAATGTAATACAAGTTCTTTCGTAGCTTTGCTACCTAAGGTCATTGTACACCAAGTCAGGATTTTCCAGGGTTTGGAGCCTGAAACTTCTAAGTTCACTGACAAAAAAGGACTATGGTGTGAGTTTTCCCACTCAACAGAAGATGGCTGCCTACAAACCAGTTTACTGCAATGCTCTTTACCACACTACACCCTCTGGGGATGCTCAGCTCATTATCAACAAGTGAACATTCACCTAGCAAAAGCACAGAGCCACAGCACTAGGATTGGTTTTCTAGGAAGCTTATGAGGGCCTTTAGGTTCCAGTGAGTTTTTGGAACTAAAAACATTCCTGGAGATTGGTGCTTTGCTCAACAGTGTCTTTAGATAAACTAATGTTTTGGTGTAAAGGATCAATCAGGTCCTCTTGGCAGGTACTAAGAGATGCTGTTCTGCATTTTCAGCTATCAGGTAGGGAAAGCTGTCTGACCTTCAAGATGCAATTCTTCAAATTTTCTGCATCCCTTCTCACATTCTCTATCCTGTGGAGAAGTCTGCTCTTCGGGTTGCTTAGGACCAAAAGAACAGTGACTGCTGGGTAAGACATACCTACATGATGGAGTCTTGCCTAAAGTAAGACAAGGTAGCAGCGGATTTTCTGGAAGGAAAACAAAGAGGACAGACAGCAGATGCAAGGCTTCATAGACGAATATGCAAATCACCCTCTAGGACTTATTTATTATCTTGGTGCTTTTAAAAGTTAGCAATATTATAATCAATTGATTTGGTTGACTTAGAAATGAAAAGAGTACTGAAAATGCTATAAGCAGGGCTTTTTTTCTCATAGAACGCTCAGAACGGAGTTCCGGCACCTTTTTTGGATGGAACCTTGTAGGGTAGGCGAGGCGGGTTGTATGACATGTGTGAGTTCCGGCACCTTTTTCTTTTACAAAAAAAGCACTGGCTATAAGGTTAAGTTACACACATCTTACAGTCTTTGATATTTTGACTCTACTACTAAACAGCATTGTTATGAGGGTTTCTACATTTCAATACATCACAAAATTTCCCTATTCTTCTAAAACATCAAAATACAATAACCCTATTTTATTTACACTTAATCTTCAACTTTATCAACGTTGCTTTAATATTACCACTTAACTATTTCCTATCCAGAATCCACAAACTCTGAACTTTGCTTTTACAATACAGTCCTTTTAAATAGTGATTGAAACTACTGGTAAAAATCAGCTTTATATCCTGAAATTGTTCTGATCACATTGCCAGCCCCATCATTCTATACTTATGCTCATGCAAAATTAAGCCTTCGTGCATTCAGTGTGCTTACCTCCAGGAAAGTCCATATCATTTATATTAGTATTAACTACAACAGCTGGCTTGCTATATTGCATTGCCACTAGCTATTAAGGGGGAAATGGAACACCTGCATTTGACCATTTGCATGTCAACACCAGTTGGAGAAAGAATCGTGTACATCCTTTGTTCTTGCTAATTACAGACATGATAAAAACAGAAGCCCACATTGAACAAACCTTCACTGCTACATTCTTATTACACAGAAGCAGAAGAGGCGGAGACCTGAAAAGTTACCTGGCGGAGCTGAAAGTCTCTGCCTTAGTAGAACAGATATAGTGGAAGGAAGCTGAATTCAAAAAGCTGCTCCCAATACAAAAGACTTCATTCTTTCCCCTGCTAAATGTCTTCCTGGAGTTAATAAGCACCCAGGAGGTTACAGGGAGAGGAAGAGGCTGAACCTGAGACAAGCAGCAGGTAACCAAGGGAGGAGGCATTTGCTTCTCCGCCTCATTGACCTAGGGGGGGGAGGGGCCTCCCTGGGTAGATCTGGGAAGCCGGAAAAAAAAGTTCAGTTCATCCCTTAGCCAGTTGCCGGATGGACTGTGTGGCTTGCCCTCCTCAAAACAGCAGTTTTGATATTTTTTAAACTCATGAGGACTTTCACCGTTTTCACTTCACTGTAGATGTGCTTGTGTATTTATAAGCTCATCTGCTAACTTTGGCTCACTAACTTACTTGCAATAGGAAGGAAGTTTCTTTCCATTCAACAGTTTTTTGTCTCTTGGCATATAGGAACGTGTCCAAGGCTGTATCGCCAGCTTAGACTATAGGCAGGATGGCATTCTTTGTTTTCTACTTAATTATAATTTCGTGCACACTCTTCTTAGCAGTTATGAATCCATCTCCTTCTGTACTCAAAGGTTAGAGAAGCAACCCTGGTTGTTCTAAGAAAAGCATATGGAATACTTTTTGAAATACTTTGAACTGAATTTATACTTTTATTCCTCACCATTCCACAGGACTTAGCACATAATGCTATCCTAAACCCGGTCAGAAATGTCTGATCTCTAGTTGTCAGTGCAGAGATGTTAGAAAAAGCTCAACAGAGCCCTCTAGCAATGTGAGCCCCCAAGTGCAGACAAAAATGATATACTATAGATCAGGGGTCCTCAACCTTGGCAACTTTAAGACTTGTGGACTTTTGACCCCTGCTGTAGATACTCGGGGAATAAACCCATCCATGGATAAATCAAACCCAATTTGAGGGTGTATATTTTAACTAAAATTTCTCAGCTTATTCGTTATATACTATAATTCAAATTATTGATGATTAATAACTATTGATTAGCTGTAGCATTGCTCAGAACTTTTTCAGGTGACAAACAGTGTGATTTCTTATGATGGGTGGATATCCCCAAACTCAGTGCCCCCACCCCCCACCCCCAATCTCATGAAATTTTGTGGGTTCACAAGTTTTGGCTACTTCAGGAGATTCAACTATTTAATTTATAAAAAATAGAATTCTAAAGGCACCATCCTAGATGAGGTATTGCTAACCTTTTGGCTTTGTTATGAGTTCTCAATTTTCTGGGTAAAAGAAAGGAAATTTTTGTTCAACGACCGTGTTTATATTATAGAATTAACTATGAACTTAGACATCATGAGAATCTGATTTTCATTCCCACTTCCATGTTTTATGACTAAATGTGTTTTATAAACTCACTCAATTGGGGCTCATTGAATAAATTATGGCTAAACAGTATCAATTAAATATAGCAATGATTAGCAGGTTGGACAGCTTTAGAAGGGATCTGAGCATTCAGGGATATCTATTACACAGGGGTCAGAAAAGTCAAGTTGTGACACTGCACTCAAAGCCGCCTCTTTTTTTACATGCATGACAGCCCCCCCCCCAAAAAGGCAGGGCTTCAATTGCACAGTTGCAGCCACTATCTTGGCAGTCCCAATAAAGAACATGAGCAGTGATTATTCTCTCTCTAGAGCAACATCCCTCTCAGCACACTGGCTGAGCAATTCTGGGAGAGAAGCCTAGGTATCTTAAAGTTGTCAAGGTTGAGAACACTGCTCTTTTTTTTTATTTAAAAAGTTTTACAATACATTTTGACTTTAATCCCCCCCTTCCCCACCCCTACCTAACCCTCCCCATCCCTCTCCCCCAATCCCTCCTCCCCCCCCCCGACTTCCCAGAGCTAAATACAGGGCATAAAATCAAAAAACAAACATAAGCAATTTTAAGAACACTGCTCTTAAAATTGTCAATAAGTATTTAACTTTCTTCACTATTTGGATATTTATTTTCTCCACCAGGTCGTTTTACTGTGTATTAGTCATATTTTTAACTATCATTTTCGTGTTGATTTTCAGTCCAACTACCTCTCTGTATTCTTCTAATATTTCCACAAGTCTTGTACCTGAATGTAGCAGTTCCTCTAAGAATGGGGTATACGGAGAGATCTGACAACATTAGATAAAATATTATTAGGAATGGAGGAGAAAGCAATCAAAAGAACATATAAATATTTATTGGAATATAAAATGGAAGAGGAGCAGGTAAAAGAAGTGATGATAACATGGGCCCAAAATTTCAGATATAATATTGATTTAGACATATGGCAAATGTTATGGGAAAGAAATAGAAAGTTAACCTTGGCTACCTCATATAAAGAGAATCTGTACAAAACGTTTTACAGGTGGCACTTCTCCCCAACAAGACTGGCAAAGATGAGAAAAGATGTATCACCACAATGTTGGAAGTGCAAGAAAATGTTAGGGACTTATTATCATATGTGGTGGACATGTTCCAAAGCAAAAGAATTTTGGCGGCTAATAAAGACTTGGTTGGAGGAAATGTTGGGACTGAAGATAGATCTCAGACCAGAATTGTTTTTACTTGGAATGATAGATGGGAAGTTTAACAAAGGAGAGACATATCTAGTATTGCATATCATAACAGCAGCAAGGTTGGTGTATGCCCAGAATTGGAAAAACGGAAATACCCCAGTGGAGAGTGAATTAATTAAAAAAATTTTGATATGTGCAGATGGATAAACTTAGAAATTAAAGCCAAGGATGAAACAGAGTATTACGAAGTTTGGGATAAGATGCATTATTGGTTAGACTCGAGGAGAAAAAGTCAGAACAAAGAAAGCTCGTCTAGAAGAGACAAAGTATAAATTTTCACTCCCAAAGTGAGCATAAGATAGAGATCAGAAAGAATATGAAATAAGAATGGAAATGGAAGTTATGTTGTAAATCGACGTAAATATGTATGTAAATATATAAATATGTAAATAGTATAAAATGCAATATGTAAATGGCATAAAAGATCAAGGACTAGAGAGATATATGGTATATGGTATATGTATGGTAAAATAATAGCCAGAAAAGTCACACTGTGCTCAACCTGTTTTTAAATGTTTATTCAATAAAAATTATATTTAAAAATAAATAAATAAATAAAATTGTCAATAAGGGACACTGATGCCGTTATCTTCCAGTATTTGGTTTATTGATTGTATAGGACAGCAACTAAGTGAACCATTACAATGGTCCCGGGCGTTTATTTTGCTCACTCTCTGGAGTCTGCAAGGGGGTTCTTAATCTGATTAGCTCAGTGGCTGTGGTAAATTTAATCCTCTCCATCTTTTTCTCAATGTGAATACACCTTAACTGGCTACCTGGCCACAACAGGCCCCTCTTCACATGCATTTTTTACGTTTAATGATGCCATAACAAGCATCCCTGACTGCCCTATTGTCTACTCATCCAGTAATGTTGGTGTCATTTTGGCACTGAAAATGAGTCTCCAATCCTGTGGCCTCAAGATTCATGGCCATTTCTAAGCATTTGCTTCAGCAGTAGCTGATACAACTGTTGATATACATCCCCAAAGATACTTTTTTTGTGATTGACTTCTAGCAACTGCCTGGACTAGCCCCTTTCAATTTTCTTGACAAGATTTCAGAGATAGTTTGCTACTGCCTTCTTCCCAGGGCTAAGAAAGAATGAATGGCCCAGTTGGTTTCATGGTTTAGGTGGGACTACCACTCATGGTCAGCCGGTTTCTAGCCTGGCGCCATATTATTTATTGCAATTAAAATCTCTCTGTTCAGGATAGCAGCAAAGCAGCTTATTGATAATTAAAAGCAAAACAACAATGAAAAAGAAGCAGTTTCAAAATTCTTTCTCCAGAACAATTGCCGATCAACTGACTTTATAAGAGAGACCCAACTGAAACAAATCCAGCTCTCTTTCCTCCCTCCCGCTTCGGACTTTTTACTCATGGACCAAGGTATCGATTGGCTTTATTACATTTTTAAAATCCTACGTTTATTATTTTATAAGTAACTCAAGGTGGCAAACATATAATACTCCTTCCTTCTCCTATTTTGTTGTCAAGAACACCCCTGTAGAGAGTTGGGCTGAGAGAGTGACTAGCCCAAGTCACCCAGCCAGCTTTCATGCCTAAGGCAGGACTAGAACACAGAGTCTGCTGGTTTCTAGGCCAGCACCTTCACCACAACACCAAAATGGCTCTCTTTGTTCTCTCCCCTCCCCCCACCCACCCCCAGCTCAAGGTGATTACAGAACATTACTTCTTCTGACAATTACCTTGTAAAAAACCTGACAGGTTTGCATGAGAGTAATATATAGTTCTGCTTCAGATATTTATAGTAAACCAGCAACAAATACACTTTCCAATAAATTTGTGAAGAGAAATTGTGTTTATACAGAAAAAAGTTTTTTTTTTAATTTTCTACCCACCCAGCCTGGCAATTAGCTTTCTAACTAGAATGATAAAAAGTTAACTGTTTACAAATACTTTCAGGCAAGAAGGATGGTTGAATGTTCCATTTTCAGTGTCTTAGAATATGAATATAGCAAATGTCAGAAATCCAGTTTGTAGCTTTTTAATTTTGATATTTACAGAACTGAATTTGAACTCCAACATGTCAGTCTAATTTCCCTGTTGCAAACCACAGGAAAATTATGAAAATACTATGAAATGTGGATGAATGGACTAAGATCTGACATTCATTAAAATATGTATTTCAGTAATTTGAAAAAGCTGGCACAGAAACTCTCAGCCATAAATATGGTGGGACATATTTACAAAAAAAATTTATTCATAAGCACAACAAAATATTAAGAACTATAGAAAAAAGTCAAAACAACTCTTCCATGATAACGAAAGAAAACAGTGCCCAAGCTCCAGCCAGGTTAAGACTGGTATGGAAACATAAAAATAATACAGATCCCACCAGAGGCTGCCTGCTTCATGATGTGGCCACCCCACCTCCTGCCCCAGCTCCATGGGGAGGTAGAGTCATTGGAGGCAGAAACATAGACTTCAGCTTCCCAGACATGCTTGCAATTTCCGGATCCTGAGACTCGTATGATTTTATCAATCTGGCAAACTTTAGGACTCCTAGAAAAGTGGGGGGAAAACAGTATTGGTAAGACAGCTCTGATACCACACAGCTTTTCTTATGATCCCTGTGGACTGTGTAATACAATCCAGGATGGGTAACTTTCTTCAAGGGCTACATAAATTTTCCCTATCGTGGATATATTATCTTTTTCATTCATAAAAAGAAAAAAAACCCGAAATACCTTCTTCCCCTTTTGCTGCTAATTTTCCTGACTTGATCATGAAGACTGTCCAGGAGTACAAAAAAAAATGGGTCTATGATGTTTGCAGCCCATGAGTTGATCATTTCTAATGCTACGGTTTATATATATTTTTGTATACCACCCAGGGTCCCTCTGTGAGAGAGATGGGCAGGTTCTAAATTTGATAAATATAAAGATTGCCTTCCATGGCCCAGGTCATTGGGTGTGCTGGATAACCAACCAAGCACAACAGTTAAATCAGCCTCTCCCTGCCACTGCCAATTAATTCAGTCCTGAACTTACCTTCCCCATCATTACTGAAACCATAAGCTTTGATCACATCCTGTTGTATCTGAGTAGCCACAGGAAGCAGGAATTGAAGCATCTTCCCCATGTCATTGCAGGCATTGTCCCTGGCTTCCTCCAGGCGCTGAGCATTTTCTGGAGATCCAAATGCCTTGATCACTTCTGCCAAAACCACTAAACAGAAAGTAGAAATGTTGTACTGTATTACAATTCCCACCAGTTGAAGTTGAATACACCTTTGCATTTCATTCTCCTCTGAGCAAACAGCCATCTTGAGACAACCAGGGGTGGTCTAAAGCAGTGTTTCTCAAACTTAGCAACTTCTATGATTTTTGGACTTCAACTTCCAGAATTCCCCAGACAGCATCCCCAGGAGTTGAAGCATGTGCTAAGCAATAGTATCCAACTCCTATTGTGCCAATATCACAGTACAGTATTAAGGATAAGCATTACTGGGGAATGCTAGAAGATGCTAATAGATTATTGGGAGAAAATTGGCCACGATGTGGTTCACAGAAAATACCTTGTGGGCCATAATGATATAGATTTGATCAAGACATTAAAAACATTGTTTCACTTTTCTAAAAAAAAACTTTTCAAAAGTGTGCAGCTAAAGAGATAAGGTAAGGAGGATGTGTTAAGACAAGACTTTATTCCATCCTGTCCAGGCCCAGCAACAGGGTCAATTGTTACATGCAAACAGGGCTTTTTTTCTCATAGAACGCTCAGAACAGAGTTCCGGCACCTATTTTGGATGGAACCTTGTAGGTGGGTTGTATGACATGTGTGAGTTCCGGCACCTTTTTCTTTTACAAAAAAAGCATTGCATGCAAATAATATTCCAAGCTTCACTATGAAACTCCTAGTCACTATGTGAGATAGGTATATAAATGTGAGATAGATAGAAAGACAATTAAATTTATAAAAAGGATTTTAGGACCAAAAATCACGTCTGATTGTTCACTAAAAATACTTTCCTTTAATCCAAGCAGCAGTTCTCTCACAAATGGATTTTTGAAGGGAAGAAAAAAAAGGTTCTATACTTCTTTTGTAAAAGTGTATTTTCAAAGGAACTGGCAATCAGCCATTTCTCCAACTGTAGGCAGAACTCCAGGATCTGGGACCACCTGGAGGAGCACCATTTTTAAAAACCTGATTAAGGCTGCACAGGCCGAGTAAGAGCCCCATTTTGCAAAACTTGCTGAAGACTCTGATCCTTTGTCTGCACAAGCCACAGGGGGGAGTTGTGGTACCCAAAATTAGAACCCCCGATTTCTAGATTTAAAGCTTAAATACCGAAATGGCCTATTTCTTGCCCAACTTCCAATGAAATCATTCCCTTTACTGTCACGCAAATCTCCCTTTAAGGGACGAGGGACCCCTGATGTATTTTCCACCCGCCTCCTTAAGCTTGCTTGCTTGCTGTATTTCCGATTGGCAGGGCTTTGGGCAGGGTTCAGCCCGAGCACCAGCGCCAATGACAAGCGGCGGAAAAATCTGGGCCAGAGCTTTTGGGGAGGACGGGGACGAAGAAGAAAACTCTTGTCTCCATTGCAGGAGGGCCCCTGCCGTTGCAATCACCGCGTCTGTCTGTCTGTCAGCAGCCCCTCGGCATGCTAACGTTCCCTCGAAATCTGTTCCGATTTGCCGGCTCACCTTTGGCCTGCTCCGCGCTTAAGGAAACCGGCGGGGCCTGGGCCGAAGCAGCCGGGGGTCGCTGCAGGCTTGACATGCGGGGAACCGAGAGGGGAAAAGCAGCAGAGGCTCTAACGGCGGGATGAGCGGCGCACCTCTTCCGCGCAGCCGGCTGCAAAGTGCTCCTGCTCCAGCGCCGGGCAGGGCCACTCCCGACCCCGGCAGAGAGGCGCCCCTTCCTCGCCCTTGTCCTCCTGCAAAAAGACACTCGGCAGCCCTCCGGGACCCTCCTCCTCCTCCTCCTCCTCCTCCTCGGCTCAGAAACCCGCCTCTCCGCTTTCCCACTTCCGGGCTGCAAAGCAGAGGGGAGGCAGAGGCGCTCGGCTTTGGGGGTCTCAACTCGCCGAAGGAAGCTCGCCCGGCTCTCTTTTTAAATCCGGATTTTAAAAAAAAAAAGAAATCGGGGAGAACGGGCACAAAGCGGAATAGCCAGGTGAAGCCTTTGCTTTGTGGTCATTTCCTAGAGCAGGGGTAGGCAACCTCGGCTCTTTTATGACTCATGGACTTCAACTCCCAGAATTCCTGAGCCAGCTATGCTGGCTCAGGAATTCTGGGAGTTGAAGTCCATGAGTCATAAAAGAGCCGAGGTTGCCTACCCCTGTCCTAGAGGGAAGTATTTCGAGATGACATCCCAAGCGGGGAGGACTCTCTCTCTCTCTCTCTCTCTCTCTCTCTCTCTCTCTCTCTTTTTTTTTTTTTTTAAAAAAAGGTGTTTCTTCTTTTTCTTCCATATCGCTGGCGTGAGGCTCAAGCTGTAGGCTGAACAGGAGACGGTCGGCTTGGATGGCCGTTCTGGGGCCGTATTTAAACACATCACACTATCTCGTAGCATTAGGGGAGTAATCCGGT